>NC_081412.1:339908869-340123869 GCF_030272615.1 Cryptomeria japonica | reverse complement strand
CAAAATTCAAGTGAAATAGTAGAATGGTGCAAGAATCATTTTGGTGTTCGTGACATGACATACAACAAACACTATTTTTAGGAAGTTAATATATTGATCGATCCAATCCTTATAATTGTCAAACAATTAATGGTATTAGAAGTTTGCATCAAGTGATGACTACAGGACATTGCAAACCTCTTGTGATTCAAGTAAGAGAACTTAGAACTTGTTTTTCTATTGAAATTGCATCAATAAAATAAGTCATGTCTATAGAACTTAACAAACCTCTTGTGATTGAAGTAAGAGAAAAATCATGTTTTTGTGTTGATTGCATTGAAAACAACACAAATATTCAACAATGTCAGAACATTAGAGATGGATTTGTTTCACAATGGGACATGAAACAATTACTCACAATGCCTCCTTATGAAGACAACGACGTTGTATATATTCATGATCCTCTATATTTAATTGATTATGAATGTGTGTTTGATTTAGTTGTGATAGGTACACTTGCATTTTATTTAAATATCCTTACATATTTTCATGTACTTTATTTAAATTTGAATTTTTTATACATTCTACCATACACTTTATAATTTAATTGTTCGTAATGTGTGGTGTACAGGTGATATTTTTGTTGTGGTTGCAGATCCTAACAATGTAGAAGGTGTTGACTATTACCTACTAAGATGCACAAAACCAAAATGTAAATTGTCAGAATCAGTGGAAGATGTTGATGGGCAACAATATCCCACTGGATCAGTTATTGTTGAAAGTACTTATTATCAACAAAACAAGATAGATAACAATGGTGTTACATTTACTGAATACATGTCTGGCCAAAAAGTTTTACATTATTGTCACTTAGTTATAGCAACAAGATTACATTTAGAAACTTTACCAAAAAGAGGTCATGGACCCCAAAAGTGGACGTTGCCTATCGAAGATCATGAAAGGATATTAGAGTTAGTAAAAGACAGAGAGGATATGTATGTATGTATGTATGTATGTATGTACATTTGAGTTATTTTTTTTGGATTGTCATACATATATACATATGTACACATGTGCATTTGAGTTATTTTTTTGGATCCTCATACATATGCATGTATGTACATTCGAGCTATTTTTTGGGATCATCATACATATATATGTAAGCATGCACATTCGAGTTATTTTTTGCAATATATGTTGGCATTATTGGCATTAAGTTGTCATTGATGTCAACTAGTTTGGCATGGTCACTGGTGAGTAAAGAAGTGGTGACCAGTATAGGAGAAGTAATACATGATGATTTCAATCCATATATATGTAAACAGATTGAAGGTAAGTTACTGGTACACATGAAATGCATTATCTACCGGTAAAGCAGGACCGTCGGCAAGACAAAGCAAGCAAGCAAGAGAAGAATTGAAGGATGTAAACTGGTATAATTAGAGAAGATTAATGCTACTGGTAAATGGACTGAGTAATAGGACCATCATGTTTCGTGGAAGGCCAAGCTAATCCACCGATAGAGAAGAGGTATGAAGGCCCACTGGTGGAGTTAGGTTATACCGGTGAGGTGAGTTGAACTGGTAGTCAATCTTGGTCAATGAAGAATTTCAAACCAGCATAGCAAACCAAGTAGAGGTGGATTTCGACGAAGATGACAGCTAGAAGCCATGTGGTGATCATGCACAGGTCGGTGAAGTGTGCATCGACTTAACAATCAGCAAGCAGGTCATCTTTTAGGAATAACCCACAAGTCATGGGAGGATGGCAGAAGATTGTGGCTTGAGGAAGACAAGTTGGCAAGCAATTTAACTTATCCTGCAAGAAGATTTAATCTTTGTACCCATTTGTTGACGAAAACAACTAAGTCATTAATGGCGTATGATAGAGAAACACAGAAAAAATATGGTGCAAACCTCCAGATATAGAAAACGCACATTGGAATGCAAGGTGTTGGCGGTGTTGATTGATGACATGCAGATCATCTCTCTGGAAAAGCAAATCGGATCAAATCAATACGGATCGAGTTGGTGAAGACAAAATATAACACGACTCTATTTGAATGTTGTTTCGGTGGGAACCCTAGAAGAAAAATAGTTGAGCTCGAGACTGAAATCAGTTGATGCTTGATGCAAGAGTGAGAGAGAAGAGAGCTTGAGAAAGGAGAAAGATCATCTTGCTTAGAGTTTACTCTAGGAAAGTTGCAGAGTGAGTTAGCAAGCTAACCGGTGAGAGGGTCTAACTGATAGAGACAGAGTAACCGGTAAACTGTTGCAGGTCTAACAGTTACGCTAATCAGTGAGGTGTGATTGGTCAAGAAAGCATCCAAAAGTGACATAGTGTGGTGTGAGGCTGAGGGAGAAAGAAGAGAGGCTAGGAGTAACTGGTGAGTGATTAGAGAGAGTAATCTGATAACTAACAGTGAGAGAACCAGTGAAGAAGAGGAGGTTGTTGACCGGCAGAAGTTCATTGATCGAGTGTTGCATAACTCATTTGCAACCAAGTCCTATAACTGTATCTAAATTGTATTATACAACATCGAGTTGGAGCTTGGTGCAGGGGTTGGTGCTCCTTGCGTTGGTGCCCTAAATCATTGTAATCCATTGTTTCATTGTGAGGCTAGATTGGAGCAGTATACTCCAGCAACATTTCTCACCGAGGTTTTTCCCATATTAGGTTTTCCTCGTATATCTGGTGTTGTGTGTAATGCCTTGCCAGGAACCCCGAAGGAAAACCCACAACAAGGGTGAAACAATTTTTTTTTAAAGTATAAACATAATAGGTGCATAAAACACAACATGCACGATAACACAAGTGGAAGACTTACACCAGAATTCCTTAAGGGTTACCAACAAAGAATTAAAAGCAAAAGATAAATTCCACAATTAAGGTTAATCCAATAATCCATCATTAACTTAATGATCACAAGAAGCCATATACAATAACAGATTACACCATTGAAAGCTTGAAGGGATACAATATAATTTCTCTTCAATAAGCATGTACACATAACATAAAGGAAACTGATAAATAACATCCCAATCATAGGATTACATTGTTCTTCCAATACATGGCTTCTCAATATACATGTAAAGATACAACTTAACCAATTACAAGGTTACATAAGATCATGATACAATGACCACATAGGTCTCCAAATAACAATCATCTCCAACCATGAGATAAGCATGAGCCACGATCCACAGAAACACCTGCGAATCCAATCCTCGCATGAAGATACGAACAAGAAGATCTGATGGGAAGTGGCACTACCACCCAACCATGTAATTCCCAAAATGGAACCACCCCACCGTTCTAGGAGATAGTTGAGGACCCTCAAGCAAGCAAAAGCATGACATGGTCAACAAAACAATACGACTCCATGACAGCTCCATACGACTCCACAATAATCCAAGTGACTCAACATCACAATACACAAGTGAAACAACATCACACACACAAGTGAAACAACGTCACACACACAAGTGAATCGACATCACAAAACACAAGTGACCCTAAAGAGAGAGTGTCATCACATAGCTTACGATGGTTACCATGGTCGGCCTCCATAGGTCTCGGCTCATTGTCCTGCTAACCTTTCTCGAACCTCTGGCTCCAACTAAGTCTCATGTGGACCCTACTAGCCTTTCGTGAAGACAAGGTGGTCGGTTTTCCATTCCAAGCCTTCTCACTACATTATGAGCCTTGGTACAAGTACTCACCTATGCACGAGGTACAATATATTTATTAATGTTATGAACTACCCACCTAATCAATTAATTAGATTATCACTTATTATCTTACATTCGAAGGGTCATCCTACCAATCTCTTTGGGCACAACCCCCATTTGAAAGCCACTCTCTCAAAGGACACTAAACAAACATGGTCACTCCATGAGGACCCTATGGCGAAGCAAATAGCCATAACACCACTATCCAGAAACAAGTGGTCAAAACAAGGACATACTGACTCTTGGTAAACCATAAGGCAAAGACACTACATGGTTAAGACAATGAAGTCATCATATATCACTTGGTCAAAGGTACTAAATATGCCACCACAGGATGACTGAACCATAGACCAGAAATAACACAATATAACTCTTGCAAGGAAATCTAATTTCACTAAGTCTGCATTCAAACAATCTTTGAGAAAATCGACATCATAAGTACTTGCAAAATCATTGAATGAAAATTAAATAAAGCACTTGTTTACGACATTCACATCTATTCAATTTCCAAATCAATATTCCATTAAGAATGAAATCCACATTAAAATTCAACTGGATATAACATGAATTCCTAACAGGCATTTAATTCATTTTCAGAATATATCCAAATTTACCAAAAAAAAAAATTATCGGTAAATATTTTTTCATTATATAAATGCGGAAATTTAAGTATACAAAATTGCAGTCTTCCACTATGCATAAACGCAGTACAAATCAACCCCATACCACCCACAATCCAAACTTATGAATTACCCAACCCTACAACTTATAACATCTAAAATAAAAAACCAGATCTTTGCTCGTTCTCCAAACCCAAATGTTCCAGAAATAATTAAAGTTTTGGAGCAAAAACTAACAGATGAAAACATGTAAGAGCAAATGAAAAACACTAGCCAACAGGCCACTCACTCACTATCACCTTGGGTCACCTCCTCCCTTCCTTCCTCAGTAGTTGGTGCTTTCCCCTTTGTCGCTTCACCTTTCATCCTTGGGATGCAGTCCAGACATCTGAAGTCAGGGTCGCCCTCCAAATTCGCCAATAGCTTAATGGCCCGTCCTTCTTCAAACCTGTCTCTCAGGTCCCTGCCAACTTCCATCCTTGCCACCACATGCAGAGTATTTAGGACTTCATCCGCTCTGGTTAATTTCACATAGAGCTTCATCGCTTCCCATCCCACTCAAGCATGTTCTTGGCATTGGTCTTTGATTTCATCCTCCGGTCCATGAACAAAGGGAAGCAACTCCTCCCGGTCATCCCCTTCCTTAATACAGATGCCAACTCGAGGTACCACCCATTCCAAGATTGATTCAAGGTTTATCAAAACTCCCCATCGATCAATTTGATCAGTGTGAGGACCTTTTCCACCTCCATTTCAAACTCACAGGCCCACGCCAAAAGCAAAGAGTACACCTCCATGTTAGTCCGATATCGATGACGGACGTAAACCACCTCCTCAGCAAGCATGAGACGAGCCTCCGCCCACAACTTCTCTGCTTTAAACCGGAAGAGTCACTGCATCCGCTTTTCTGATACCTTGCCCAAAAAAGGCATCGATTTCTTATCCATTCGCAAAGTGAAATTAGCTTCCATGGTCACCTGCAATTTTGAAATAGCAATTCCTACAATGCAATGTCATACATTGCTACAAACATACAATTAAATCTACTTCAAACAACCCCTAGCATGAAACTCAAAGGGTAATAAATTCTTCCTCCATCGTATAGGATGGGTAATGAGTGCCAAAGATAAGGCATTAATGCCATGAGATCATACATAGGATTTTTTGCCATCCTCCACCCGCTCCGATCGTTCGACCTGCCACAAAAAACTCCTTCTTCAAAGAGCAGGTGCCACCTTGGCATTTGTACTTGCCAAAATTTGCTCTCATTTTCATGTTGATGATTTTTCATTTCTAAAAGGTTGCAATTAGTACCATTTCCACACACGACCATCACCTTTCCACCATTTGGTCGCACAACTATCCAATTCACTTCCAATGTTAGATAGCAAATCTGCCACTGCATTTGCTCCCCTCCTTATATGCGAGACACGAAACTCCACAAATGTGTTGAGTTTCTCTTAGATCATAGCCACCCATCGGTTTAGCTTCCTGCATGGCGTGTTGCCTTTAGCTATTGCATTAATAAATATCTGAGAGTCCCCTTCTAAGTGCAGTCATTGGACTTTCATGTTTAAGGCTAGTTCTGTTGCTACAAAATCCGCCTAGACCTCTGCTTCATTATTGGTGCCATCCTACAATCGTTGAGCTCCTTTGAATAGGATAAATCCGTTGTCATCACTCGCCACCACTCCAGCACCTGAGGTTCCTGGATTTCCTTTTGATGCACCATCGAAATTAATCTTTATCCATTATTTGCTAGGTGGTTCCCATTTAACCTTCTCTGAAGAGAGAGCTGGATCAACCCTCGAAGACCCATTAACGGGTTTAAAACTTTATGGTTTGAACCATGGATGTAAGCACTACAAGCAAGAAGTCCCACTATTTCTCCAAATTTCTCCCCAAGGTAAAGCATGCTCCATTGTTAACATGGTAGAGATGAATCCATGGGGTTTGAACCTAGGTTGTAGGCACTACAGGCAACAAATTTACCAATTTGAATCACTAATTCATGCCTTGATTTCCATTGATAAATTTATTAAATCACATAATAAAAATCCTTTGGAAATTTCCATTTATATTTAGCAATAAAAACCACTTTAAAAATATTTCATTTAATGAAAATTAAATTCATAGCACATACCGGTTTGTACTAGTAAGGGTACAAGGTCAAGCGGGGGTCAAGTACAACCCATGGTAGTCTTGTTGTCGAGGCAGCAGACACTACCTATCGGTAGTATTGCTACTGTTGGTAATAGGCCTACCGACTGGTAGTGTTGCTACCGCCGATAGCAGCCGCTACCAATCAGTAGCACTACTACCAAACGGTAGCGGTACTGGTGACCGACACTACCTCTACCGCTGGTAGCAACCGCTACCGACCGGTAGCATTGCTACCAACTGGTAGTTGTACAGTCGACTGGTAGTACTGTTACCTGCGGGTAGCAGACGCTACCGACCCGCATGGTAGGACTAGCCCACCACGAGGTAAGCTAAGGTCTACGATAAGAAAATAAAATACATGCCTTCCAAAGCATTAAAATCAATACGCCCGAAATCGTTTAAACATGAAAATGATTCATTCTCTGATCATTTCACAGGCACACACACACAGTGCCAAGATGCAAATTCCAAATGGATATTTACCAGTACAATAAATGGTGAAATATAATCACACAAGAACCCCAAATCTTGGGCAATAGGATAATAGGAAGCACACATCAAACTAAATCCAATTTATTCTATTCCAAATAGAAGAGGCAATCCAAGAAGTTGATTTTCAAGAACACAAAAACATACAACAAATAGAGAAATGAACCATTTCTTTCCTACAAGCAAACATATGATATAAGCTTCACAAAATCAATAATAACAGGAATTTCTTCTTCCATTCCACTCATTCCACGAGATTCTACAAGAAGATTTGCATTTTATTTCATACACAGGAAGCAACTGAAAAATCAAATTTAAATTTCAAAACAAGAAGAGACTATCCAACCTTGAAGCAAACTAGAAGCAAAATGGTGGAAGAATCCCAGTCATTGCAAGCCAAATCAAATTCCATCTCCTCCTTCAGAATGGTTTTCCAAATTTCCCTCCAAAAATAATACCCTCTTCCCGTGAATTTCTAGGAATAAATGGGAAAATAATTTCAACCTAAACTTTCTAGGTTGAAAGTTTTCTCCACCGATCAGATTAATTTATTTAAAAAGTAAAAAGCAATCAGATTTTCCTCTTTTCCAAAAACAATTCTTTTCCAACAATTAAAATGAAAAAGTCAAATGGAAAGGTAAAAAGAAAAGCTTTTAATTTTATTTTCTATTTTCCAAAATACTTTCTTTCAACATAAGCATTTATCATTTAAATGGCTAGGCAATTATTTACTTCCTTCCACAAAATATATTAATGCAACTTTACACAATAAAATAATCCATTTAACCATTTAATCTAGCAAATCATTAATTTAATTAAATCAATAATCTCAGAGCATAATAATTAACTAATTACACCAACATAAGATAGCATCATCCATTCAATTAAATAACCATTCAGATGAACGAAAGCACACAAAATGAAGAATGATCAAATGATGACTCACAAATGACCAAACCAAAGCACTATGGCTCGCATACCGGCCAAACAGGAAATACAAACCGATTGAAAACACTCACACGAGTGTAACTTCGGGTCAAGTTAGGGTCCAACAACTATCTCCTCCACTCCCATTGGACATATAAGGCATGCTCAGACCTGTAAAACCAGGTGGAGTCAATACCCCGTACCTACCTGGTACTTGTACCTGCAATGTCCTGCACCAAAGAACCACACGTGCATATAGACAAATATATATATACAGACACAACACACACATCGATGAAGGAGAGTCGTGACAATCCCTATCTCACCGGAGTGAGTGGAGGAAAATCATCTCCTCGCATCCCATACACATGCAAACATGCAACACATAAATATGCACCGCACATATAAGGTAAGAGTGTCAGTCCATGATAATGATCCATAAAATAACATCAATCATAAGCACTGAGATACTGCATAAAATCATACACCATAAATCCAGATAAATCATGAAATAACATCACATGAAATCTGAATCCATATACAATAATGTTCCACTGAAGTCAATCAAAAACATACAAAAAGAGTCTGATCAAGGAGGGGTAATACATCCTCCCCCCCAAGCCTAGGCTTACTCCTGGAAGCCTAAAATAGATAAGAATAAAGCTCGCTCATCTTCACTGCATCTTCCCATGTCGTTAAGGTCTCATAACTTGGATCCCATAGGACCCCTACCTGCTCGATGGTACGACCCCTGAGGGTAAAATCCTGATGCTGAAGAATGCGCACTGGCTCCATGGAAAGTTGCATGTCCTCGACTGGCAAAGATTTCCAATCAAGAACATTGGTCACATCATGATGATAAGGTCGAAGAACAGAAACATAAAAAACATCATGGATGCGGGATAGACTCGACGGCAAGGCAAGATGGTAGGCAACAGGTCCTATCCTCTCAAGGATCTCAAAAGTGCCTACAAAACAAGGCGCCTACTTTTAACCCTTTCCATAACGGATTAGACTCTTCTGCGAACACACTCTCAAAAACACACGGTCGCCAACAGAAAATTGACAATCTACTCTATGGGCATCGACATACTTCTTCTGCCTATCCTAAGCAGCAACCAAATGCCCACGAGTCTGATCAACCTGCTTCTCCATCTCACAAAGCAAATCCAGTCCTAAATGCACCCTATCCTCCAACCGATCCCAACTCAGAGGAGTACAACAAGGATGACCATACAAAGCCTGGAAGGGAGACATGCCTATAGAGCTGTGATGTCTGTTGTTATAAGCAAACTCCGCAAGGCAAAGCTATTCCTCCCAGTGCGACTGTCGGTCCATAACATACATGTGAAGCATGTCCTCCAAAACTTGATTCACACGCTCAGTTTGACTATCGGTCCCTAAGTGATAAGATGAACTAAAGTTCAACTAGGTTCCCAAAGCATGTTGAAGTGAGGTCCACAAGGCTAAAGTAAAGACAGGGTCTCTATCAGAAATGATCCACCTTGGGATCCCATGCAACCTCACCACATCTTCCAAGAAGACCCATGCCACCATTGCTATTATATAAGAAGATTGAATAGGAACAAAATGAGCAACTTTGGTCAATCTATCAACAATGATCATGATTGCATCATGACGACGCGAATAAACATGCAACCCCACAATGAAATCCATAGAAATGATATCCCATTTCCAATCTGGTATCAAATTCAGTTGTAATAGCCCTACAGGGTGTTGATGCTCTGCCTTCACTCACTGACATTCTAAGCACTTTGAAACAAAATCAGCAATGTCATGTTTCATACTAGCCCAATGATATATTTGTCTAAGATCTGCGTGAATCTTCTTGACACCAGGGTGTGTTGAATAAGGTGCACGATGGGCCTTAGTCATGAACAAAATGCGAAGACCCTCCAAAGGAGGTACATAGATCTGTCCAAGATGTCAAAGAAGACCATCTAACTCAAGATTATATCCAAAATATCTACCCTCCAATGGTCTTCCAGACTGCCATGACTCTAACATCCTGATACCAGGTGTCCTGAGGAAGAACTCCAAGAATTCTCTCACTCAAGTCCACACCAAGGGACAATGCTACAACCTCATGCCACCTACAACTCAAAGCATCTGACAACTACATTCTCTTTCCCTTGAGTATAACGAACCTCAAAATCATACTCGCAGAGGAATTCCATCCATCTTCGTTGTCGAGCATTCAAGTTCGGCTGCGTGAAAATATACTACAAAACCGCGGTGATCACTATGCAGCTCAAACTGACGCCCCAACAGGAAATGTCTCCATCTAACCAACGCATATACTACAACTGCCAACTCCCAAGTCATGAACTGGATAGTTCAACTCGTGATCCTTGACTTTGCTAGACTCATAGGAAACCACACATCCATCTTGCATAAGCACCGCACCTATACCTTCTAAAGAGGCATCTGTGCACACCATGAAATCTCTGGATGGATCAGGAACTGCCAAAATCGAAGCACTAACAAGGAGCTCCTTCAAGGTACAAAAAGCTAATTCACACTACTCTGACTAAACAAACTTCTTCCCTTTCCTCTAAAGAGAAGTAATCGGGTGGCCTATCCGAGAAAAGCTCTACACAAAGCGACAATAATATCTGGCCAAACTGATGAAACTTCGAACCTCAGAAATATTGGTTGGCGCTGGCCAATCAACAAGGACTTGGATCTTAGAGGGATCCATGGATATACCTTCTCCTGAAAGTATATGACTCAGATAGCTAACTTCTGACTGGAAGAAATCACACTTCGCCAAATTCGCAAAAAGTTGATTCTCCCTCAAGCACTGCAATACCTGATGCAAGTGACCCTCATGCTCTTCCATAGATCTAGAATAAATCAATATGTCATCCAAGAACACAAGGACAAAGTGGTCAAGGTAGGTGCAAAAAACCCCATTTATAAGACTCATGAGCATGGAAGGCACGTTCATCAACCCAAATGGCACCACTATGAACTCATAGTGACCATAACAAGTACGAAACGTCATCCTATGAATGCCTACATCATGAATGCGCAACTGATGATACCTAGATTTCAAATCTATCTTAGAGAACACCTTGGCTCCCTTTACCTGATCAAAAATATCATCTATTTGAGGCAATGGATATTGATTCTAGATGGTTACCCTATTCAATTATTGGTAATCAATGCATAAATGAAGAGAACCATCCTTCTTCTTAACGAAGATAACCGGCGCATCCCAAGGAGAAACACTAGGACAAATGAACCCCTTGGCCAACAACTCTTCAACCTACAACTTCAACTCACTCAACTCCTGAGTAGTCATCCAATATGGTGCTCTCGAAATAGGTTTCGCACCAAGAACCAAGTCAATGCAAAAATCTATGTCTTGCTACGGAGGCATATCAAGAATATTCAAAGGAAACACATCAGCATACTCTCAAAGAATAGGGTGACCATCAAGAGCGATTTCTCGACTCTCTTCTTCATCCACATCCTCAAGAGCAACTGCAAAAGCTGACACCCTTGACGCATGCACCGCCTAAGTTGCATAGCGGAAATCATACGTAAGGATATCAACCACTGAACTCCAATGATCCCCACTCTCCTGCCATGGTCATCTAAACACTCTACTATCTTCAGATGACAGTCTATATAAGCGCTATGAGATGATATCCAATCCATCCCCAACACAACTCCATAGGACCCCAAAGGAATGACTCGAAGGTCGACTGAAGTGATAAAGGGTCCTAGGTCCAACTCACAATTGGGAACGAAGGCATCTACAAACACACACACACACTGGTAGCCAACACTACTTGCCACCTATCCGCCTGCTTAGCAGACACGAGCCTGCACCGCTCCACAATGGATGAAGAAATAAAAGAATCTGAAGCACCAGATCAAAAAGTACAGAGATGGGAATACTCTCAACACACCTATAGTCTCAATCATTATACTCTGATGCTCAGTATGGCGGTCATCTACCACTACAAATACTCTGTGGGATCTACCTGCACCCCCCACTATCGACTCTGATGCGACTAGCCTCTGGCTACTCATCTGGTGAGGACGCTGAGCGCATTGAGTGGATTTGTGGCCAAACTGACCATAGGAGAAGCAAGCTCATCTAATAGGTCCTCTACCCCTAGACGACCCACTGGACTGTTGAAAGCTTTCCCCATTAGGGGCCTAAGATGCACCCTGAGAGGACTACCCTAGAAAGGTCTACATATTGTTCTGCCAGTTCTTGCTCTTCCGAAACTAAGAGTTGCCACCCTGTTGGCCCTGAGACTACTTCGGTCTCAGCGGCTATTGCTGACCACCCTTAGCGGGTGTCTAAGGACCCCTAAGAGGTGTAGCAATTTGGTACTGATTCCCTCTCCCTCCAAAGCCAATGAAAGGATCACTCCCAAATTGAACTCCAGACTGGTCGCCATGAGCACGGCTAAGGTTTTGCTCCACCAGCCTGGCTTTCGCCATAGATACCTCTATTGAAGCAGGCTCAAAAACTCTCACTCCTCCATTGATGCGGTCATTAAGACCCCTCAATAAGTGTTGAACAAGCATAGCCTCATCATTACCGATCCCGACATACTATTAGAGCTCATAGAACCTGTGCTCAAACTGATCACTGACAACCCAAACTGGCGCAGACCATAGAACTCGTCTATACGTGACTGCCTCCACTAGGATGAGAGAAATCATGCCCTGAATCTCTCTAGAAAGATCTCCCATGACACGGCGTTAATGCTCACACCGATCCTCTCCTCCTCTAACTGCCACCAGATAGATGTGAAACTCTCGAGACACATGATCGCGCATCTCTCCTTGGTGTTGCTACCATATGGATACATGGCAAAACACTGATCTAAACTGATAAGCCAAGTCTCTACCTCGATATTGATACCTTTACCGTCAAAGAAAGGAGGATTAGACCTCATTAAGTCTCTCATGTGCCCCATGTTAGCTAGGTCCTGGTCCACTGAGACCTCTCTCCCTCTAGGAGATCTCTCTCTTTCTCTCTCTCTCTAGAATCTGCTGAAGGGACTCCACTACCTGGGCAAGGATGGGTTGATCCACCTCAGGTTTGGGGCCTAGTCTAGCTAGTACCTCCTGAAACAGTTGTTGCAGCTCTTCCCTTTTGGGAACCTCCTCTCCTGAATGCGGTCCCTCTTGATGAACAAAATGATCTCGATCCACACTTGCATGAGTGGGTGGTTGCGAAAGACTATGGTGGTCGGAACCTCGACCCCGTCCTCCTCCTCTGCTTCTGGTGCGGCCACCGACACGGTCACCTCCCTTGGCTTTCCTAGCCATGACCTAACACTGCACAAGAGAAAAAAGTTCAGATCAAAGGCAAGGAAAGAAGCAAGGAAGTCACACCACAAGACCTACACAAAAGGTCAAGGCAAATGGGCTCACTACAAACCCAAAGTACCCAGTGTTGAAACATGGCCTCTGATACCAAATGTAATGCCCCGCCAGGAATCCCAAAGGAAAACCCACAACAAGGGTGAAACAATTTTTTTTTTTTTAAGTATACATAATAGGTGCATAAAACACAACATGCACGATAACACAAGCGGAAGACTTACACCAGAATTCCTTAAGGGTTACTAACAAATAATTAAAAGCAAAAGATAAATTCCACAATTAAGGTTAATCCAATAATCCATCATTAACTCAATGATCACAAGAAGTCATATGCAATAACAGATTACACCATTGAAAGCTTGAAGGGATACAATATAATTTATCTTCAATAAGCATGTACACATAACATAAAGGAAACTGATAAATAACATCCCAATCATAGGATTATATTGCTCTTCCAATACATGGCTTCTCAATATACATGTAAAGATACAACTTAACCAATTACAAGGTTACATAAGATCATGATACAATGACCACATAGGTCTCCAAATAACAATAATCTCCAAACATGAGATAAGCATGAGCCACGATCCACAGAAACACCTGCGAAGCCAATCCTCGCATGAAGGTACGAACAAGAACATCTGATGGGAAGTGGCACTACCACCTGACCATGCAATTCCCAAAATGGAACTACTCCACCGTGCTAGGAGATAGCTGAGGACCCTCAAAAAAGCATGACATGGTCGATAAAACAATACGACTCCATGATAGCTCCATACGACTCCACAATAATCTAGGTGACTCAACATCACAATACACAAGTGAAACGGCGTCACACACACAAGTGAAACGATGTCACACACACAAGTGAATCAACATCACAAAACACAAGTGACCCTAAAGAGAGAGTGTCATCACATAGATTACGATGGTTACCATGGTCGGCCTCCATAGGTCCCTGCTCACTGTCCTGGTAACCTTTCCCAAACCTCTGGCTCCAACTAAGTCTCATGTGGACCCTACCAGCCTTTCATAAAGATAAAGTGGTCGATTTTCCATTCCAGGCCTTCTCACTACATTATGAGCCTCAGTAGAAGCACTCACCTATGCGCGAGGTACAATATCTTTATTAATGTTATGAACTACCCACCTAATCAATTAATTAGATTATCACTTATTATCTTACTTTCGAAGGGTCATCCTGCCAACCTCTTTGGGCGCAACCCACATTCGAAAGCCACTCTCTCAAAGGAAACTAAACAAACATGGTCACTCCATGAGGACCCTATGGCGAAGTAAACAACCATGACACCACTATCCAGAAATAAGTGGTCAAAACAAGGACATACTGACTCTTTGTTAACCATAAGGCAAAGACACTACATGGTTAAGACAACGAAGTCATCATATATCACTTGGTCAAAGGTACCAAATATGCCACCATAGAACGACTGAACCACAGACCAGAAATAACACAATATAACTCTTGCAAGGAAAGCTAATTTCACTAAGTCCGCATTCAGACAATCTTTGAGAAAATCAGCATCATAAGCACTCGCAACATCATTGAATGAAAATTAAATAAAGCACTCGTTTACAACATTCACATCTATTCAATTTCCAAATCAATATTCCATTAAGAATGAAATCCACATTAAATTTCAACCGGATATAACATGAATTCCTAACAGGCATTTAATTCATTTTCAAAATATATCCAAATTTACCAATTTGAATCACTAATTCATTCCTTGATTTCCATTGATAAATTTATTAAATCACAATAAAAATCACCTAGAAATTGCCATTTATATTTAGCAATAAAAACCACTTTAAAAATATTTCATTTAATAAAAATTAAATTCATAGCACATACTGGTTTGTACCGGTAACGGTACAAGGTCAAGCGGGGGTCAAGACCAACCCGCGGTAGTGCTACTGCCGAGGCAGCAAAGATTACCTATCAGTAATACTGCTACCGCTGGTAACAGGCCTACTGACTGGTAGTGCTGCTACCACCAGTAGCAGCCACTACCGATCGGTAGCCCTGCTACCAACTAGTAGCGGTACTGTCAATCGGTAGTACCACTACCGCTGGTAGCAGCCGCTACCAATTGGTAGCACTGCTACCAACCGGTTGCGGTACTGTCAACCGGTAATACTGCTACTTGCGAGTAGTAGACACTACTGACCCGCATGGTGGGACTAGCCCACCACGAGGTAAGATAAGAAAATAAAATACATGCCTCCCAAAGCACTAAAATCAATACGCCTGAAATTGTTTAAACATGAAAACAATTCATTCTCTAATCATTTCATGGGCGCACACACACACAGTGCCAAAATCCAAATTCCAAATGGATATTTATCAATACGGTAAATGGTGAAATACAATCACATAAGAACCCCAAATCTTGGGCAATAGGATAATAGGAAGCACACAACAAACAAATCCAATTTATTTTATTCCAAATAGAAGAGGCAAACCAAGAAGTTGATTTTCAAGAACACAAAAACATACAGCAAATAGAGAAATGAACCATTTCTTTCCTATAAGAAAACATATGATATAAGCTTCACAAAATCAACAATAACAGGCATTTCTTCTTCCATTTCAATCATTCCACAAGATTCTACAAGAAGATTTGCATTTTCTTTCATACACAGGAAGCAACTGAAAAATCAAATTTAAATTTCAAAACAAGAAGAGACTATCCAACCTTGAAGCAAACTAGAAGCAAAATGGTGGAAGAATCCCAGTCGTTGCAAGCCAAATCAAATTCCATCTCCTCCTTCAGAATGGTTTTCCAAATATCTCTCCAAAAATAATGCCCTCTTCCCGTGAATTTCCAGGAATATATGGGAAAATAATTTCAACCTTAACTTTCTAGGTTGAAAGTTTTCTCCACCGATTAGATTAATTTATTTAAAAGGTAAAAAGCAATCAGATTTTCCTCTTTTCCAAAAACATTTCTTTTCCAACAATTAAAATGAAAAAGTCAAATGGAAAGGTAAAAAGAAAATCTTTTACTTTTATTTTCTATTTTCCAAAATACTTTCTTTCAACATAAGCATTTATCATTTAAATGGCTAGGCAATTATTTACTTCCTTCCACAAAATATATTAATGCAACTTTACACAATAAAATAATCCATTTAACAATTTAATCTAGCAAATCATTAATTTAATTAAATCAATAATCTCGTAGCATAATAATTAACTAATTATGCCAACATAAGATAGCATCATCCATTCAATTAAATAACCATTCAGATGAACGAAAGCACACAAAATGAAGAATGATCAAATGACGACTCACAAATAACCAAACCAAAGCACTATGACTCGTATATCGGCCATACGGGAAAGACAACCGACTAAAAACACTCACATGAGTGTAACTGTGGGTCAAGTTAGGGTTCAACAACTATCTCCCCCACTCCCATTGGACATATAAGGCACGCTCAGACCTGTGAAACCAGGTGGAGTCGATACCCCATACCTACCCGGTACTTGTACCTACAATGTCCTACACCAAAGAACCACACATGCATATAGACAAATATATATATATATATATACACACACACACACAAATACGACACACACACCAATGAAGGAGAGTCGTGACGTTCCCTGTCTCATCTAAGTGAGTGAAGGAAAATCATCTCCTCACATCCCATACACATGCAAACACGCAACAAATAAATACGCATCGCACATATAAGGTAAGAGTGTCAGTCCATAATAATGATCCATAAAATAACATTAATCATAAGCACTGAGATACTGCATAAAATCATACACCAAAAATCAAGATAAAGCATGAAATAACATCGCATAAAATCTGAATCCATATACAATAATGTTCCACTGAAGTCAATAAAAAACATACAAAAAGAGTCTAATCAAGGAGGGTTACTACATTGTGGGTTGCATTTGTGTGTTTGCCTCTTTTGATATCCATATTTGTCTTACCGATTTGATTATTTAGTGCTTAGGGTGATAACTAGTATTCCACGATTGTTTAAAAAGAAAAGGATTTAGGTACCATTGATTCACCCCCCACCTTTCAGTGGTACATTATGTTCAACAATTGGTATCAGAGCCTAGGTTACCGGTTGATTAAAGCTTGGGTAGATTCCGGTCTTAGAACACAATGGCAAGAAATGAGTTTGCCTCCTCAAAAGCCCCCATGTTTGATGGATCTAACTATGCGTTTTGGATCAGAAGAATGGAGACCTATATTTCCTCCCTTGGTTTTGATGTGTGGATGTCTGTGAAGAATGGGTATATTGTCCTTAGTGTTCCTCCTACTGATCTGAATGCTACGAAGGAATATGAGAATAATGCAAAGGCTAAACATGCTATCTTAAGCGGGTTATCTGATAATGAGTTTGTCAAGGTCATGCGTTGTGCATTCGCCAGGAGACTTGGGATAAAATGTAGAGGTTATTTGAAGGAGATATAAAAGTCAAAGAGGCCAAGCTGCAAGCACTAAGGAGTCAACTTGAAGGCGTCAAGATGAAGGATGAAGAAAAAATTCCAGACTACGTTCACATAATAGATGAAATTGTGAACACCATCAGAGGACTTGGAGAAGAAATTGCAGATGAGATTATTGTCAAGAAGGTACTTAGATCTCTCACATATAAGTATGATACTAAGGTTTCTACCATAAATGAAGCCAAGGATTTGAATATTTTCACAATGGATGAGCTATTTGGCTCTCTAATAGCCTATGAAATGAGAACAACTAGTGAAGTATCCTCAAGGAAAGAGGCATCGTTCAACTCCACCAAAAGGGGAAGGAAGAGGTTTCTCATAAAGGATCCAGTAAAGACTCAAATGTAGAGGTAGAAAATTTTGTCAGAAAACTCAAGAGAGGATCCGACAAGTATAAAGGAAAGTTACCACTCAAATATTTCAAATATGGTAAAGTTGGACACTTTGCTGCAAAATGTCCTTATAATGAAACCGGTGGAGATGAGCAAAGAAGTTTTAGTAGATCTGTTGGTAAAGAAAAAGAAATAAATGTCTACCGGCAAGGAAGAAGAGGCTACCGGAAGCAAAACAACCTATGTACTATTGAGGATGATGCCACTGATGAAGAAAGTGCATCAGAAGATGACTACCATGAGAATGAAAGAGAAGTTAATCTCTTTATGGCACTTGATGAACCTATTGGTGAAGATGAGGAAAAAGAAGACATTGAGGCCGAAGTGGATCTAGAAGGTGATCTCATAAGTGTTCTTGAGGAGCTGAGTAAAACAAGAAGATAACTCAAGAAGTTCAAGCTTGCTGCAGTAGATGAATAAGGTCTCTTGAAGAAATTGTTGGATAAGTCCAATCAAGTTATATCTGACTTGAAACTCCAGTTGGAAGAAGCCAAGAGGATATGTGGAGTTACATCCTCTGATCTGATGAAGAAGGAAAAGGAGCATCAAGACCTGGAAGCAAAAATAGTGAAGCTCAGAAAGGAGCTTGAAAAAAGTAAGTGTGTGAGCTTGAATTTCATCCTCAGAATGTTACCTGTAATAAGTTAGTTTCACAAAATACAAATGGAAATGCATACAGGAAATCCAAATTCAACCAATGAAACTACATGAAATACATATTAAAATAAAACATTATTTTACCTTCATGATTTATGTCTCATTGTGTCCTAACTCCACTATTCCTGGTTGCAGATGGTGTGCTCTCAGACAATGCACTGATAGCTTCCAAGATGGCATATGAAGAATGGACTGATAACTTGTAGTTAACTGATGCTATGATATGGAAATGCTACATGATTATGCTAAAATGATTATGCTAAAATGTTATATGATAATTGCTATTGCTATTTGCTATTTGCTTCAAAAACTCACGGATGCATATGATCAATTTGAAGACTAACTCTCTCTCAACTAAAGCTCTTGATTTTATAGACTTTGAGAGGATTAGATGATGTGGCTCAGATCAACGGTCATGATCAAATCTGCAGATTTGGATGGTTGTGAGAAAAGGTGAAGGTTGAGAGAAAGGGGGAAGGAGAAGACAAGTGTCACTCATCTCACCTTGACTGGGTTGCTGACTGAGAGAATCTAGGGATGGTTGGAGGAAATTTAGGCATGAGAGGACAAGTTGACTCAAGTCCTTCCTAAGATGTAGAGGGTGTTGGAGAGAATATAGGAAATGGTTATGAAATATGTGTACGTACACAATATTCGTTAAGTTTGGAGGTTGGAGATAAATGATGAATTAATATTTCAGAAATATTAATTTTCTTAGCCACATGATGGATGAGTTGGCAAAGGGAAGATGAAGTAGAGATGGAGGGTGAGTTGGAAAAGAAAGATTAAATTATTTAATAAATTATTTAATATTTGAGACTATAGGATAGGAGAATAACTATTAAATATTATATATTTAATTGTTTGGAGAAGATAATTAAATATTTAGATATTTAATTAACTTGGTTAGAGGAATAATTAAATATTAGATATTTAATTAATTAGAAGAATATGATAGATGAATTAATTAATAAAATACTAATTAATAGAAAGACACGAAATGAATTAAATAAATTATTCTTTTCAAATTAACTATTTAATAGAAGAATATTTATTAAATAAATATAAAATATTTATTAAATAAATATAAATATTTATTTAATTGCTCATAGCCAATTTTATGTGTATACAGTAAGGAAGAAATGAAAGTGAGAAGCAAATATGAAGGCAGTACCGAAGCCTTGGACTAGATGTTGAGCAAACAAAACCATCTAAAGATACTGGTGGCTTGGGATTTGAAGTGAAGAAGGACAAAGTTCAAACAACAAGGACACATCCGGTAAGGAGATACAGTTCACTTCTTCGAGTGAAGGTGAAGAGAAGAAGACATTCACTATAAGCAAGGATATCAGTAAGAAGACTTATGCAAATGTTATTAGAAACCGCCACACAAACCAGTATACACAATCAATGAACTAGAGGCCACACTTAATGTATCGACATGCAGATCCTAGGAGAAATGAAAGAGTTGATCATGAAGGATTTACCAGAGTCAACAACATGAAAGGAAGACCTCGGGTGAGGCAGACATTTGCAGGACCAAGGCAACCTAACCAATATGTTCTAAAATTTCATGGTTATTGTTACCGGTGTAACAAATTTGGACATAGGTTAGCTGACTGTAGATTAACCAATAAGCCCACTATGAGTTATGAAAGTAGAAGTCCATTTAATGCACTCTGGGATATGAATGTTGTCTGTTATCAGTGCAATAGATTTGGTCATAGGAGTTTTGAATGTAGGAAAAGTAAATCGATGTCCTACAATAGTTTCAAAGATTCATCCTTAAATGAAAATGTGAAATTCTATAACTATCAAGAGTTTGGACATATAGAAAAGTTTTGTAAAAACTGAAAAATCAAGTAGAAGAGGACAGATCCTGATCAAGAACTGGTAGTTAAATCAGAGCACAAAATTGCAGCTGAAAAGAAGAAGGAAACCAAACCGGTATGGGTTGAGAAAGAAAACGACAAGGCAGAATCAAGTCTGATAGTGCAGACTGCCCTACATGCTGAAAGGAAAAATCTATGGGTTGTAGACAGTGGTTGTTCCAACCACATGCCCGGTGATAAAAATAAATTTATCAAGCTTGAAGATTGGAATGGTCGTTCAGTAAGATTCAGAGACAACTCATCCATCAAAATAAAGGGAAAAGGTACTTTAAACATTATAGAAAATTGAAGGCATGTGATGTGTATTATGTGGAAGGCCTTAAGCACAACTTGCTGAGTGTGAGTCAGATGTGTGACAAAGGTTACAAATTCACCTTTGATTCTACCAACTGCCAGATAAAGAAAGAGAGTATCGGTCATACTGCAGCCGGAGAAAAGAGGACAGATGGTAATGTATATAATCTCAAAGGATATTTTGAATCCTAATGTATGTTGGGACAAGTGGATGAAAGTTGGTTGTGGTACAAAAGATTAGGCCACATAAATTTTCATAACTTAATTGCAGTAAGCAAAAAGGGGTGTGTAAGAAATATTCCACCCATCATCAAACCGATAAGCATATTTTGTGATGAATGTGTGAAAGGGAAGCAGACTAAGGTGAGCTTCAGAACAAAAGAACACAACACCTCAAGACCACTTGAAATTGTGCATTAAAATCTATGTGGTCCAACTAGGACAAGAGCTATTGCCGGTGAAAGATATTTTATGCTCTTCATTGATGACTATTCAAGAATGACATGGGTCACTTTCCTACAAGATAAATCACAAGTATTTAATAGATTCAAGATCTTTAGGAAGATGGTGGAGAAGGAAAGTGGGTGCAAGCTGAAATGTCTAAGATCATACCAGAGTGGAGAGTTCACATCAAATGAGTTTGAAGATTTGATGCAGGAGCATCTGGTGGTGTAAGGGCAATCCTGCATCACCCAAAAAGATTTTTATTTTCCGTTGTAGTTTCTGGATTTTACCTTCCTTATTTTTGCAATTTATTCATAGTCAAATTTGAAGCCCTTAGAGGCTTCAGATGAGCCCAGAAATTGGTCGAAATCTAAAGTAGTTAGCCTTTAGGCCCTACTTTGAGCACGTTCTTTTCAAGACCTTTCCGAAAAGGTATTATCATTGAAAATCCGACAGTTAGATCAAAAGTTACAGCTGCCAGAATTTGGACATTTATTTTTCGGAAAGTTTCCAGTTAACGAATTTGTCTTCAGTGAAATTATGCAGTTTCTTATTCTAGCGCTGGTTAATCCACCAAGTTTCTATTTCAAATGTAATCTTAGCTCCTAAGGAAAGAAAGTCTATTTAAGACTCATCTTTGAGGAAAATAGTTGAGTTTTTGGAGTTGAGTTTTTGAGAGCTTAGAGTTGGGAGATTGTATTGTGGGAAGGGTATTTTCTAGAATTTATAAGAGGCTTTAATCCTCTGAAATGGTAATGCATGTAGTGCATATTGGTTGCAAATAATAATAAAATTTCTCTTTTATTTCTCAATTGTGTATTTTTCTGTTTCTCGGGTTGTTCCCTCATCAAGATTACTATGAAAGACATGGAATTAGAAGGCAATACTTAGCCCCTAGGACGCCACAACAAAATGGTGTGCTAGAAAGGAAGAACAAGACAATCAAGGAGATGGTCGGAACCATGTTAAATGAGGCCAGTTTGCCAGACATATATTGGAAGGAAGCAGTTCATACTGTTGCATATACCTTGATCCGAGTTCAACTAAAAACAAACAACAAAATGATACCTTATGAGTTGTGGTATGACTGAAAACCATCAGTCAAATACTTCAAGGTATTTAGAAACAAGTGTTTTATCAAGAGAGATATGGATGGTCTAGGTAGTTTTGATTTTAGGAGTGATGAAGGAATCTTCCTTGGTTACTCATCTAACAACAAGGCCTATAAATGCTACAACAAAAGTCTAAGAAGAATCATTGAGAGTGTGCGTGTAAGAATTGATGAGGATATGCACAAAGGAAGACAATCACAGGTAAACCGGTATGATGATTCTGGTGATGAAGGTGAGGAAGCTCAGTTAGACAATGAACCGGAAGAAGCATCCAAAAAGGCTCCTAACCGGTATGTGCAAATGAACCACCCGGAAGAGCAGATTTTAGGTAATAAGAGTGATGGTGTGCAGACTAGGAGACGACTTGCCTAGAATGATGAACAAGTCAACTTTTGCCTCATGACTGAAGTAGAACCTAAAACATTCAATCAGGTCAGCAAAATTCAGAAATGGATGGATGCCATGGAAGAAGAGTTGCAGCAGATTGAGAAGAAAAAGACTTGGGAATTAGTCCCTATACCAGAAGATAAGAACATCATTGACACCAAATGGGCCTACCGAAATAAGATGAATGAAGAAGGTAAAATTGTTAGTCATAAAGATAGAGTTGTGTGCAAGGGTTACTCTCAACTAGAGGGCATTGATTTATAAGAAACATTTGCACCAGTAGCTAGATTATAAGCAATTAGAATGTTTCTAGACTTTTCTACCTACAAGGGTTATAAAGTGAAGAAGTTGAGAAAGTACAACTTCTAAGATCCCAAGAGCATCTGCAAGCAAAATACCTGTCACAAGAGAAGATTGGAGACAGAACACAAAAAAGGCTCTGAAGAAAATATTACCATTTCAGAGAGGGAATTGAAAAAGAAAAGTTACAATAAAATCCTTATGATAGGAGAATAGAAACCCTAAAGATGTGCAACCCTAAAGAAACCCTAAAGGGATAAAGAGTATTTAATAATTAGAATAATTATTAAATACCTACAATATTATTAAATGCCTAATTTTAGCTTAAGTGTATAGTATAATAGACTAATAATTAAATAAATAATTATTAGCTAATTCAAGATAACTCTAACACCCCCCCTTAAGATGAACTTAGGAAGTAGCTATAAACACCAAATGCGGGAAAGCAAAATGCAACTACAAGAAGAAGGCAAATTTAGGTCCCGACAACAAGGTCTGATGAGGTACCCAATCACAACCAAATCTCTATGAAATGGAGAAATAGAGAAAACCACATGGGAAAAAACTCTACTCCAAAAAGAGATGGGAAAAGCATGCAAAAAAGAACATGAAGGAACGAAGGCCTCAATGAGACCCCGCAAGGACAACTTCCTTCACCCCAAGCATAGAGCACAACTGAAGATAGCGCGGAGATGCAAAAGGTTTAGTGAAGATGCCAACAACCTGCTCCTATGTAGGAATGTACTCCAAGATGAGAAAGCCATCCTTAATCAACTGTTTAATGAAGTGCACGTGAAGCTCAATGTGTTTAGACCTATGGTGCTCCACTGGGTTACGGGAAAGGTGAATGGCACTTTTATTGTCACACCAAAGAATAGTGGGACTATCGGGAGGAAACCCAAACTCAGTCATCAACTGTCGAAGCCATAAAACCTCCTGACTAGCTAACACTGCTACTCAGTACTCAGTCTCTGTAGATGATAATGCAATAGCACACTGCTACTTGGAAGACCATGTGATAGGAACAGAACCAAGGCAAAAAACAAAGCCAGAAGTAGACTTTCGATCTTGAGCATCACCAGCCCAATCTAAGTCAGTGAAGCCAACAATGTGAGGGGATCCTGAAGTATAGTGAATGCCAAATTGTGTAGTGCCCCGAATGTACCTCAAAATATGTTTAGCTACTTGGCAATGGCTCTCATGAGGATCATGGGAGAACCGAGAGATAAGACCAACCGCAAAAGAAAGATTTGGGCAGGTATGGGTCAGGTACAACAAACCTCCAACCAAATGCCTATATAAGGTATAATCCATATAAGGTGTAGAACAAGTGGTAGACAAAACAACACCAGACTAAAATGGTGTGGGAGCAAGGTTGCAAGTAAGCATGTCAAATTTGTGAAGCATATCAAGAGTATACTTCTGCTGAAGTATGGAAATCCCATCGGAAGACTGAATAACCTGTAGGCCCAAAAAATAGTGCAGAATGCCAAGATCTGTCATCTCAGACTGCTCCATCAAGGCTTGCAGAATATCCTGAATCAAGGAGGATGAGCTACCAGTAGTGATAAGATCATCAAAATAGAGCACAAGAATAACTATATCATCCCCCTAACGCTGAATGTAGACTGTAGGATCGGAAGGACAATGTGTAAAGAGCTTGGAAAGCAAGAAGGAGTCCATCTTCTCATACCAGGCTCGAGGAGCCTGTTTGAGACCATATAATGAACGTCGAAGTCTGCAAACCAAAGAGGAATCCTGCACAAATCCTTGAGGCTTCTCCATATAGATCTCCTCACTAAGGTCTCTATGCAAGAAATCACTCTTCACATCCATCTAAAAAATTGTCCATCCCTGTGAAGCTGCCAGAGAAAGTACAAAGTGAATAGAATTCATCTTGGCGACAGTAGCAAAGGTTTCAGAGTAATCAATACCCTCCACCTAAGAAAACCCCTTCGCAACAAGACGAGCCTTATACTTATTAATAGAACCATTTGCAGCATACTTGGTACAATACACCCACTTGCACCAAACTAAATTTCTTCCCTTTAGAAGAGAACAAAGATCCAAAGTATGATTCTTCATCAAAGAAGAATACTCCTCATCCATGGCCCTATCCCACTCTGGGTGACCTATCGCCTCTAAAAATTTATGAGGATCATCCGAAATGGCATGACTGAGAAGACTAGAACCAGATGTTTGTGCACAAGTATGACAAGTGTGAGTAGGATCACCAACCATAGAACCGGTAGCATCAACTGTAAACCGGGCCCACTTGGGCAAAAGCTGAGCAATGGGTGGTGGTGGTGGTGGTGGTGGTGGTGGTGATGGTGGTGGTGAAGGTGGATCATCATATGCATCATCCTCAAGGAATAAGGAATCCTCAAAAGATGAAGAGGGAGGAGGAGGCAGTGAGGGAGAAGCTGCTAATGGAGAATCCATTTGAGGAAGACGCTCATCAAACTGGACATCCCACCCAAATAGGATCTCTCTGGAATTAGGATCAAACAACCTGTACGCCTTAACATCCTCACAGTAGCCAACAAAAATGAGTGGTCGGCTCTTCCTCTCCATGGCTTTCCTCTGAGCAGCTAGAATAAATTCCCAAGCCTCACTACCAAAAACTCAGAATGAAGAAACATCAGGCTTGACATGGGACCAAGCCTCCTCAGGAGTCAACTGGCGGAATGCCTTATGGGGCATTCAATTCCTAATATAGGTGGCACAATTAACTGCCTCAGCCCAAAAAGCAGGCTGCATAGAAGGTGACTGAAGCATACAATTGGCCATCTCCCTTAGTGTTTTGTTCTTTCTCTCAGAAACACCATTCTTCCGAGGGGTGTGAGGAACTGATAACTGATGCTGCAAACCATGCTCTGTGCAGAAATTTATAAAAGCCTGATTCACATATTCTCTCCCATTATATGTGTGTATCCTCTTTATATAAAGACCAAACTACTTCTCAAAAAATGTCTTAAAGAACCAAAATGAATCAAAGACATCAGACTTGTACTTAAGAAAGTACACCCATGTGCGTCTGGAGAAGCCATCAATGAAAGTGAGCAAAAACTTGGACCCTAAAAAAGATGGAGTCAAAAATGACATAAGATCACTATGGATCAAATCCAAGGGTGCCTTAGCATGGGTGGCTCTGCCTGTAGGAAAAGGATCACAATGATGCTTGCCAAGTGCACAACCTCGACATACACCATCAATACGGGATATCTGAGGGAGCCCAATAACAAGTGCATGTGTGCTCATCTGTTGTAAGTATCTGTAATTGACATGGCCAAAACGCTCATGCCATAGTCTTCTCACGGAATTTGCATGTGCTACAAGAGAAACACTTGAACCATCTGGACTCTCAAAACCATCAAACCAATATAACCAAGAATTAGGATCAACACTGCCAGTAGCCACAACCAAATCAGGATCATGGAGCTCTCAAATAACCACATCATGTGGTGAGAACTCAACCGTTTTACCATAGCCAAAATGACAAATCTGATAAACAAAGAGGAGGTTTGTAGAAATGTCAGGAACCAAAATAACATCCTGAAAACAACCACCTGTCAACGGAACAAAACCTGGACATGAAACTGAAAGTTGTGCTGAGTCACCAACTGCAATCTGTAAGGTATTACTGTGAGCAAGTGAGGTAACAAGCTATGGTGAGTGTGTCATGTGGTGAGAAGCCCCAGAATCAATAATCCAAGTGGATGCAAAAGGAATAGCTCGTGCAGAAAGAGCACATCCTTTCCCAGTAGAAGAGGAAGATGGAGGCTGAGGAGGAGAAATATGATGACGTTGCATTGTTGCCTCCAAGGCTTCTAATCATTTCCAACAACGAGAAAATGGATGACCTTCTTTGCCATAGAAACTGCAAAGTTCATCTGACTTCTTCTTAGTCTTGGAGGAAGACTCACCAGACTTAGAAGAGTGCTCCTGTTTGGGATAGGACTTTGGTTTGTAATCAGACTTTGGTGGCGGCTTGGAGGAACGCTCATTGCTAGTTGAATCCTTCTTAGGCTTCAATTTCTGCTTCTTGTTCTCTTTAGATGTCTGAGCAACCAATGTTTTTGGTTGTGATTCTGTGAGAGTGTCCAACTGAGATAGGTGAGCCTGCTCATGAGTCAAGTGATCACATAATACATCAAAAGTAGGCATGGTGAAGCATGTACCCAACGCATCCATAGTAGAATAAAATATGGAAGCAAATATCTAATAGGGACCTTGAAGCTTAGAGAGAATCAGGTAGATGCACTATGGGTCTGTCTTATTCTTACCACAACTGTGTAAGATAGATATGGTGGTTTTGAACCTGTTTAGAAAGTCCTCAATGTGAGGAAAAGACTTAGGTAACAAGGAAGAGAGCTCAGCCTCAATCTGTAATGCTCTAAACTCATTGACAGTACCAAAGAGAGTTTCAAATTTGGACCACATAGCCTAAGGAGTGAGCAAACCATCAAGGTGAAAAAGCAAGCTGTCTAAAACATATAAGGAGATGACACCCATAGCCTCATCCATTTTATTCCAGTGCTGATGAATCTCAAAAGGACGTTGCAACAATGGTTGATCCACATCCAAAGAGGACCACAACCCCTTGGATCTAAGAAGCCTCATCATACGAGCTTTCTAGAGGTGATAGTTCTCGGATGTAAGAAGCTCAACTGAAGAATCTGTCATGGGCACCTGTACCTGAACTTGGACTTGCTCTTGATTTTTTTAATTAAGTGATCTTTTAGATTAGATAGAAGATGCGGAAGGGGTTTTTTGTTTGTTTGTTTTGAGTTTAGGTGTTCTTATTTTCTAAAGTAAATTATAGAAAATAGTAAAAAATAACACCCCCCTCACAATATGTAAAACAAAAACCCAGTACAATCTGATAGCCAGAAAAGAAGACAAGAGCAAAGAAAATGTGACAGACACTATCTTGTGTACCTAGTGATTTTTTTGAAGAAAAAAAAAACTCCAAATATGAGAATAACTCTCCAATACCTTTCCGACGCCTATTCGTTTTCTGAAAATGGAGTCTGTTTGCCCAATTTATGGCTCCCGGAGTGCAGAAAATAACACTGACTTGGACGACAAAAAACAGGTACCAAATGAAAAAATCAGCAAATCTCACCACCAGATCTGAGTAGGGCTCGAAAACATATTTCTAGCACCTATTCGTTTTTGAAAATCGACTCCATTTGCCCAAGTTATGGCAAAAAGAAAAAAAAAACCCTCTTGTAGGGCATAAAGAGGTTAAAAAAAATTAAAAAAAATTCTCGAAAAATGTGGTTGTGCTAACAATAATTTATACATCAAGAAAGATAGAAAACACATGATCATTGTGGTTGTGTATGTAGATGGCATTATTTTTGGAGGCAACAAGGACACCCTTTGCAAAGAATTTGTTGATCAGATGCAGTCAAAATTTGTGATGTCAATGCTTGGAGAACTGACATACTTCCTTGGTTTGCAAATATTATAGCAAGATAAGGGAATCTTTATCTCACAAACCAAGTATGCAAAGGATATGCTGAAGAAATTTTAAATGGAGGACTGCAAACCGGTGAGTACCCCCATGGTGACCAGAAGCAAATTAAGAAAGAATGATGAATCATGGGTGGTGGATCAGACATTGTATAGATCCATGATAGGCAGCTTATTGTATCTTACTACTTCTAGACCAGATATAGTGCAGGCAGTGTGCATGGTGGCTAGATTTAAAGTTGCACCTAAGCAATCACATATGAATGTCGTAAGCATAATTTTTAGGTACCTATAAGGAACACCCAATTATGGTTTGTGATACCCTAAACAAGGGGAATTCATCTTGGAAGCATACACTGATGTTGATCGGGAAGGTTGCATTGATGACTGGAATAGCACAAGTGGTGGTGCATTCTTCCTGGGTGATACGTTGGTCTCATGGCATAGCAAGAAGCAAGATTCAGTCACCCTATCAACTATTGAAGCAGAATGCATTGTTGTTGCTACATGTTGCTCTCAGGTGCTTTGGATGAAGCAAACCATCAAGGACATACAGGTGGACATCTCTAATCCTATTCCCATCCAGTGTAATAATTCAAGTGCCATCAACATATCAAAGAATTTGGTGATGCATTCTAGAACAAAGCATATATCCATCAAGTATCATTTTCTCAGAGAGAAGGTTGAAGAATAGGAAGTAAAGATGGATTATGTCCCTGCAGGGGAACAAGTGGCAGGCATCTTCGCCAAACCATTGCCGGTAAGTACTTTTGAGTACTTAAGACACAAGTTGGGAGTTGTGTCACCTTCCTTATGCACTTAAGTTAGTAAGGAGTTATATGGTTCAGGGGGAGTTCATATAAACATATATAACTCTTGAACCACATGTTGATCATAAGGAAAGTTCAAGGTTGTATATCTCAGTACCGACTGTAATCACTAAGAGAAGATTTGACTAAGGGGGAGCTAGGTATGAATCAAAGGGGGAGTATTAAGTACCTTGACCCTTTGTCATTGTATCAAAGGGGGAGAAATCTACTGGTGTGAAGTCTTGCAATAAGTTGACATCAATGCCAAAAAGGGAGATTGTTGGCATTATTGGCATTAAGTTGTCATTGATGTCAACTGGTTTGGCATGGTCACCGGTGAGTAAGAAGTGGTGACCGATATAGGAGAAGTAAGACATGATAATGTCAATCCATATATATGTAAGCAGATTGAAGGTAAGTTACCGGTACACATGAAATGCATCATCTACCGATAAAGCAGGACCATCGGCAAGACAAAGCAAGCAAGCAAGAGAAGAACTGACAGATGTAAACTGGTATACTTAGAGAAGATTAATATTGTCGATAAATGGACTGAGTAATAGGACCAACATGTTTAAGCTGATCCACCAACAAAGAAGAGGTATGAAGGTCCACCGGTGGAGTTAGGTTATATCGGTGAGGTGAGTTGAACTGGTAATCAATCTTGGTCAATGAAGAATGCCAAATCGACATAGCAAACCAAGCAGAGGTGGATGTCGATGAAGATGACATCTAGAAGCTAGGTGGTAATCATGCATAGGTTGGTGAAGTGTGCATCGACGTAACAATCAGCAAGTAGGTTGACTTTTATGAAGAACCTGCAAGTCATGGGAGGATGGCAGAAGATTGCGGCTCGAGGAAGACAAGCTGACAAGTGATTGAACTTATCTTGCAAGAAGATTTGATCTTCATACCCGTTTACTAAAGGAAACAACCAAGCCATTAATGGCATGTGATAGAGAAACACATAAAAGCATGGTGCAAACCTCCAAATATAGAAAATGCATATTGGAATGCGAGGTGTTGGCGGTGTTGATTGATGACATGCAGATCATCTCTCTGGAAAAGTAGATCGGATCAAATCCAATATGGATCAAGTTGGTGAAGGAAAAATGTAACATGACACTGTTTGAATGTTGTTTTGGCAGAAACTCTAGAAGAAAAATATGTGAGCTCGAGACTAAAATCAGTTGATGCTTGATGCGAAGAGTGAGAGAGAAGAGAGCTTGAGCAAGGAGAAAGATCATCTTCCTTAGAGTTTACTCTGAGAAAGTTGCAGAGTGAGTTAGCAAGTGAACCGGTGAGAGGGTCTAACTGGTAGAGACAGAGTAACTGGTAAACTATTGTAGGTCTAACAGTTAAGCTAACCGGCGAGGTGTGATTGGTCAAGAAGGTGTCTGAGAGTGACAGTATGGTGTGAGGTTGAGGGACAAAGAAGAGAGGATATGAGTAACTAGTGAGTGATCAGAGAGAGTAAAATGATAACTAGCAGTGAGAGAACCAATGAAGAAGAGGAGGTTGTTGACCGGCATAAGTTCATTGATCAAGTGTTGCAGAACTCATTTGCAATTAGCTGCTATAATTGTATCTAAATTGTATTTTATTATACAACACCGAGTTGGAGCTTGGTGCAGGGGTTGGTGCTCCTTGGGTTGGCGCCCTAAATCAGTAGGGTTTGGCGCTCCTTTGGTTGGTGCCCTAAATATTTGTAATCCATTGTTTCATTGTGAGGCTGATTTGGAGCAGTAGACTCCAAAAACATTTCTCACCGAGGTTTTTCCCATATTGGGTTTTCCTCGTATATCTGGTGTTGTGGGTTGCATTTGTGTGTTTGCCTCTTTTGATATCCACATTTGTCTTACTGGTTTGATTTTTTAGTGCTTAGGGTGATAACCGGTATTCCAAGGTTGTTTAAAAAGAAAAGGATTTAGGTACCACTGATTCACCCCCCTCTCAGTGGTACATTGTGTTCAACAATATATACATATGTACACATGTACATTTGAGTTAATTTGTTGCAACTGCTTTGAAATCAAAATTTGTTCAATTTGTTCATAAATTTCCTTACATAGTCTCTAAAGGTAAAGAGTGCGAAATTACCTATTTATATCCCCTATGCTATCTTTACTTTTTTCTCTATTTAAACTTTCATTCAATTTCTTATTTACATGACTCCCCATATGCCCCTTTTTTACTAACCATACATTCAATAATTAAATTGTCTTAATTATCATTCTAATGATACTTAAATAAGTTTTAATTTATAATTAATCTATCTAATATCTCTTCTAATACTGATTGAGTAAATCAATCAAACAAGACCTTTTTTTGAACAATTAACGTTTCCCCTAGAATTTCACTTTAAATAAATAACTTAGAATTTTATATATTAAAGTTCATCAAGCACATTATCAAGAAATTAATAAATTACTATATTTATTTAATTCCTTACTATTTTCACTTTTGCAATTTCAATAAATTAACTTAATTAATCATTGACATAATTTCAAAAGATGATTGATTAAATTAATTTCAAAAGATGATTGAATTCCTTATGATAATTGATTATTTTAATTCTGTTTAAGTTATTAATGATCTTATATAAATATTGAAATAACAATCTATATATAGTAATTCAAATTTAATGTCAAATGTTTGATATTCATTTTAAGTGAAAAACATTCATAAATTTGAATTATATCTACATTTATAAGATGTGTTTATGTCAATGATATCATCATTTTTCAAAAAGTAAAGTTACTAATATAATATTCTATTAAGCAAATAAATTAAAATTATTTAATTTATTGTTATTTATTACTCTTGAAAATATTGACATGCATACATGAATAATAACTAAATATCAAGATTTATCATCTAGAATAACATGATCAATTCTATGTAACTAATTATAAAAATATAACATGAGCAAACATGTAATAACCAAAACCATGAAATTAAATAAAACAACATCACATGTCAGATAAACAAAGTGTCAAATAAAACATACAAGTGTCAAATACATGCACGAAACAACATACAAGTGTCGAATAAAATATCATCACATGTCAAATAAATAAAGTGTCAAATAAAATATCATCACATGTCAAATAAATAAAGTGTCAAATAAAACATACAAGTGTCAGATACATGCATGAAACAACATACACGTGTCAAATAAAACATCACATGTATATCTGCAACATATATGTAAAAAATGTGTGCAGTGTACATATAATCTCATCAAATAAGGATCATAAACTATGTCAATGGGCCCTCCACTGATCCATGTCCTGAATGTTGTCTCTACACAATAAAGTGCATGTACACATAATCACACGTATATATAAGCACAAGATAGAAATAAATATTATCTCACCATAAGCATGCAAATTTTACCTGGCCTGATCCATCATTTGCACCATCAGAGCATGCATGCACCACAGGAATCTAAGATAAAGAACTCAAATGTGGTCCACATACCTGGATCATGTGTGTGTGTGTGCTTTAAAAAATCATTAACATGCATGTCTTTGAATTGAAATGAGCTCTCAAGATAGGTACATCTATTTAATTCTTAAAATACCTAATTGTGACCACGTGTAGGAGCAGAAGGAGGCTGCAAATCTCCTAATGTCTCCTATGTAATAGGACGTTGTATATAATTCAAAATTTAAATTGTGTTAACAATTTTGAAGTTGAAATCTACTATTTAAAATTAATTAAATACTATGACCTTATAGAAAAAATAATGTGTACCTCATGAGACTCGAAGGCTCTCCCAATCCCACTGACCTTATATGAATGGAAGGACATGTGGTCAACATCTATATCCAGATCAACATCGTCCAAGTCAACAAGTAGACTAGTATAGTGACCATGACCTTGAGTGGGTGTAAAAGTAATAGGCGACAACAGTGTATATCATGGAGGTTCAGGTGTCGGATAAGCTGGTGTAGGCTGAGGAGGAGGTGTGGGATCAACTAATGTATGTGGAGGAGGGGTTGTAGGATGCACTGCAATTCCCTCCTCTCTCTCCCCATATCACCCTAAGAGGCTCTACCACCATGGCTCCTAGATCCATCTTCATGTACATGTCCTCTCACCTGTGTTAGTACCTCCTTGAGTGGGATCCCAAGATAAGAAGAAATAAATGTGTAAGAATCCAATAAATTGCTAGACAACAATGCACTCATCCACTTCAAAGGATCAACCTTTGTCAATCGCACAACGTCAAGTGGAGATGGTATGTCTACACGGGCATAAGGATCATTGGCATTGCTCAATGTCGCATTTGTAGCCTGCAAAATGGTAGTTTGCGACCACAACAAATATCTCCTAACACGATCAGATGACATTTGATTGACCTGAGTCGCAATGTGTGCAATGCTCGAGAACATGTGTCACCTGACATCATCCACTATTGTATTTGTTGCCTGTGATAATTCCAAATGTTTTGGCAGAACCAAAAGGTTTAGACCAACTAATATTTGTTTATTAAAGAGTGCTAGTGCATAAAGTCTTCTATATTTATCGCTCAACCTCCCCCTCCCCTGCCCAACATTCGCTGGTATAGATGTGTAATCTACGTCCATGGCCATGTGAAACTCTGCAAACAATTGTTTGCAGAAATAAAGTGGCAACGCATCCTTTTGTGGGCACATATGATGAGATACCAACCATCTGGGATATATGAATGGTGCCACAATCAGATCAATGCATCTGGTCACTAAATAGCCCCTAATATTACGCTGACTCCCTTGATAATGGGGGAACATGGTATGCACCTGTGTGGAAGATACAATGATGCAAAGGCCTACCCAAACTCCTAATAATAATCCCAAACTAGGTTAGGCTAGTGACCCTTCAAATACTCACAAGGGTCCTGCAAGGAAGGACTCTACACCTTGGATGAAACTACACACTCTTTCCTTAGTCTTGGGCCTACTCAAGATGAGTAAAAGGCTTCAACTCTTCAAACATGCTTTACCGGTGATCCTTACTCCTTGGGATTTTTAAATTGGCCAACATATGTCATCTAAGACCTCTTCCAAGTACTGGTTTTGACCTTGGGCATCAAATCCTTATACCTTCTTTGTAAACCTACCCCTTAGACTTGTAGCCCTATTTGACGATAGAATGGATCTTAACTCAAAAATGTTCCACACACCCATAATTTTTTTTTATCATATAAGAACCCTTTTGGAAGATATACTGGTCCCCAAAATGGTTTGGGTCGATCTGCAAATATAAGGTCTGCTCCTTTTAGAGGCTAAGAGACCTAATAGGGGCAATTAGCCCTATTTTCCAAAGTAACTACCTTTACCGGTAGACCAAATGAAGAATAAAATTAATGGTCATGTAGGGGGTAGTGAGAAACTTCTAATTCTAGGGTTTCACACCTGGAATCCATCGCTAAGACAAATTATGATGACTGTCCTAAAACTTGTCTTAGGTAGTCACATAGAGATGCATACCTAAATATGTTCTTTTCTCCCCACAACAAAGTCTCTCATGAAACAAAACATAAAAAAATTAATATTCAAAGGCTTATCCTGCATCCCTCCAAAGTAAGATTCTTCTAATGGACTGGAGTGCAAGATAAAGCCATTTTGACTCAAAACCCTCTCCAAACCCTCAATTTCCGGGTCACAGTCAGCAAAATGAAGGGTTCTCTCTACTCCTAAATAATTAAGACCTCAGATCACCACAAAAAGAAGGATATTTAATATCCCTATCTAATCCATGGATGGTGGGGTTCAAATCAATCCGTACAGTCATGTACAATACCTGCAAACTCAGAATTTCTGGGAAAACTAAAGTATTTTGAGTATTATTACTTCATAAACTCCAACTCCAACAACAAAAACCTTGGGAATTGACACCACAAGGCTTATAAAACTCTCCAATTATTTCCCACCAAATTTGGAGTAGGTTGGAGCCATTGAAATGCTTCCCCAACCGAATTACAAAAAGTTGCACTTTTGCACTCAAAAGTTGCATATTACAAAAGTTGCATTTTTGCAATTTTGCACAAAAAGTTGTCATACTTCCTAAGGTTGGGATCCACACAAATGTACCAACCAAACACACACAAACACATGTCTAAAACCTATCAAAGATAAATCTAAACCATATACTACCCCTTTTTACCACATTATCCCAATTGGCTTCTCAAATTGCCTAATTGGTGACATGGGCTTACATGGTGGGGTTTATTTGCATACATGAAAAAAAAGACACTCTAACACATCCTAATGGTCCCATTGTTCATCCTCAGGGTCATGAATATCTTTTTGATGAGGTTCTTCTGCACCATACTCCCCGAGAGAAGAGATCTCAAGCCCACTTAAGATCAGAGTTTTTAAATCTACACCATGATTGGATATTTGCTCACTTGTCATCCAAACCACCTCAGAGTCTAGTTTATCCTGCCAAGCCACCAAGTACTCAATGTAATCCTTGTTCCTTGTCTTCTTTGTGACTCTAGTGTCAATCACTTTTCTCAACTTAGGTGATTCCTGCCTTGGAATGCCATTGTCTGCTGCAACCTGCATTGGTTCTTCTTCTTCATTGCCATCACCTTTGAAAAGTGTAAGATCACATACATTAAAGATGGGTGATAATCCAAGATCAGGAGGAGGTTGGATCTCATAGGAATTTTTTCCAAACTTCTTCAATATCTGACATGGTCCAATCTTCCTCTGCATGAGTTTGGTGTATTTGCCTTTCGGTAGTCTCTCCTTCTTCAAATGTACCCATACCAAATCCCCAACATTAAACTGTACATATCTCTTCTTCTTATCAGCATAAGCTTTATACTTCACTACAGATTGTTGGAGATGAGACTTGACTAGGTCATGCACCTCTTTAATGGTTGATGCAAAGACTTCACCATCTGAATGGATTCTTCTTTGGGTAGATCTCTTAACTCCAACACTCCCCTTGGGTGTATGCCATAAACAACCTGAAAAGGAGATTTACTGGTACTCCTATTTATGGTGTCATTGTATGAGAATTTTGCCTCTGACAAAATGTTATCCCACTTCTCTCCATGTTGCTTTGTTAAACATCTTAATAGGTTTCCTAATGATCTATTGACAACCTCAGTTTGCCCATCCGTTTGAGGATGGTAGGCGGGTGAGAAAGCTAGGTTAGTTCCCAACTTCTTCCAAAGAGTCCTCCAAAAGTGACCTATGAACTTCACATCTCTGTCTGAAACAATGTTTAGGGGCAACTCATGTATCCAGACTATTTAGGGGCAACTCATGTATCCAGACTATCTCTTTGAAGAATAGGTCTGCAACATATGATGCATCACAAGAAGTCTTACATGGCAAGAAATGAGCAATTTTACTAAACTTGTCCACTACTACAAAGACACTGTCAAATCCTCTCCTTGTTCTAGGCAAACCCAACACAAAGTCCATACTTATGCTCTCCCATGGCCTAGAAGGAATGGGTAAGGGCTTATACAAACCTGCATTTGTAGACTTCCCCTTGGCTTTCTGACATATGACACATGTTTCCACAAACTTTCTCACATCTGCCTGCAATTTAGACCAAAAATAATGTCTCTTCACAAGGTCTAGGGTTTTGTCAAGACTGAAATGACCTACCATAGCTCCACAATGCTTCTCCCTCATAATATTCAACCTCATGGAAAATTTAGGAATACACAACTGCACTCCCCTGAACAACAATCCATCTTGTATCAGAAACTCAGAAAACTCAATATGATACTGGTCACTCAAAGTTTCACATACCTTGTATATTTCTCCAAAATCTTCATCAACAACATACATACTCTTCAAGGAATCAATACCAACACTCTCCATCTTGATTTGGTTTACAGTCAAGACTCTTCTGCTCAAAGCATCAACAACTTTGTTCTTGACTCCCTTCTTGTGTTTGAGGGTAAATGTGAAGGCTTGCAAGGTCTCTACCCACTTCATATGCCGATGATTAAGCTTCTCTTGACTATTTATGAAACTGAGTGCCTGATTATCAATAAACACTATAAACTCCTTAGGCAATAAATAGTGCATCCATTTCTTCAAGGACTATACTAGAGCATACATCTCCAAGTCATAAGATGAGTATCTTTTCTTAGCATCATTTAGCTTTTTACTAAAAAAAGCAATAGGCCTTCCTTCCTGACTGAGCACTGCTCCAATAGCCATGTGGCTTGCATCACATTCCACTTGAAATATCTTATTGAAGTTTGGTAAGGCAAGGACTGGTTGTTCTGCAACCTTCTTCTTCAATGTCTCAAATGAATCATCTGCCTCTTTGGTCCAACTAAACTTGCACTTTTGTCCTCCCTTTATGGTGTCAAGCATGGGTGCACAAACATGACTAAATCCTCTTATGAACTTCCTATAAAAAGTTGCTAACCCATGGAAACTTCAGACATCATTCATAGTTCTAGGTGTAGGCCAAGACAATATAGCACTCACCTTTTCTTGATCCATTTTCAACTCACCTTGTGAGATCACAAAACCCAAGTAGATGATCTCTTTCTGCATGATCAAACACTTCTCCAAATTTATCATTAGTTTCTCTTCATGTAACCTCTTGAGAACCATATCTATGTGTTTGAGGTGCTCTTCCCTTGTGTGACTGAAGATCAAGATATCATCTAGGTATACTATGACAAATTTCCCTATGAATTCCACCAAGACTTCATTCATTAACCTCATAAAGGTACTAGGGGCATTGGATAACCCAAATGGCATGACTTTCCATTCATATAACCCCTCATTAGTTTTAAAAGTTTTCCATTCATCCCGTGGCCTTATTCTAATATGATGGTATCCACTTTTTAGATCCATTTTTGTAAAATATTTAGCACTCCCTAAGCAATCAAGAAAATTCTCTATTCTAGGGATTGGGAACCTATACCTTATGGTTATCTTGTTGATGGCTCGTGAGTCTGTACAAAGCCTCCAAGTGCCTTCTTTCTTGGGTGCAAGGACTGTCGGTATTGCACATGGGTTAAGACTTTTGCCAATCAGTCCTGATTCAAGCAATTCTTCAATCTATCTTGCCATTTCTGCATTCTGGTCTGGGGTGAGCTTGTAGGCTGCTTTGTTTGGCAATGTGATCCAGGGATCAGATCTATGCAATGACTGATGTCCCTTACCAGTGGTAGGGACCTTGGAATTCCATTTGAGATGATGCCTTGATGCTTATCAAGCAACTATCTGGCTGTCGGGTCTAGGTGCTTGGGTTCTCCTTTCTCTTCTGCAAACTTTTCTTTTCTTGTCACCTTGGGACTAGGAATGAGGGCATAGCAAACTGCACCTTTCTCTGCAATCTCCTTCATGAACTGTTTACCTTCTACTATCAACACTCTTGTATCCTTCCCTTTTGATTCCATCTCTTCCTCTATCAGAGGTAAGAGTTCTATCACCTTCCCATCTTTGGTGATTGAGTAGGTGTTTCTCAACCCATCATGACGAGCTTTCAAGTCATTCTGCCATGGTCTCTCAAACAAGAGATGGCATGCATCCATTTTGGCTATGTCAAATAGCAATCTATCCCTATAAGATCCACTCTAAAACTCCATCCAAGCATGCTCTTCCACCACTGCTTGTTGACCTTGGGTGAGCCATGAGACCTTATAGGGATAAGGGTGAGGCAACTTCCTAAGTTTAAGCTTTTCTACCATTTCAAGTGATGCAAATTTTTCAGTGGATCCGGAGTCTATCATAACCTTGCATACCTTCCCTCCTGCCTTGCAAGTGGTTTTGAAAAGAGATTTCCTTTGTGTAGGCTCCTTGTCAAGTACTTTCATGGTGGTTACTTCTCTCCTCATCATCAGGGCCTCTCCTCTTTCAAGATATCCATAACTATCAGGAGCATTTACACTTTGATAAGTGCTTGCACTTGCCACACTTTTACAATCAGATTCTTGCACGAAATTACTTCTCCTTTCTCCCATGGAGCTAGAAGCCTTCTCCGGACATCTATTGGCCATATGTCCTTCCTCATTATAATTGTAGCACCCAGGAGGTCCTCTGCCTTAGGATCTCCCCCTAGAGGGTGGTCTTCTACCCCTAAAGCTCCATCTTGGATTGTAGCCCCCTCCTTGGTTGTAACTGCTCTCTCCTCTATTGCCTTCTTGGTTAGAGTCTCCCTGGTATCCAAAACCATTTCCTCTACCTCTGAAAGGGCCTCTTCCTCCTTTCTGTTGTCTCCCTTTACCTCTGCCATTTTTCTCCTACCTTCTCTTCAACTTCTCCTCCACCTTGAGTGCCAATTGAAAGCACTTTTGGACTATCTTCGGCGTGTGGAGATTCAAGTCTTCTTGGATTGTAAATCTCAACCCATTGAGATACCTTGCCACCTTCTCATCTTCACTCTCTTTCACCTTAGTCCTCACACATAACTTCATGAACTCCCCGGTATAGGAACTCATGTCCATCTCCTTTTGTTTCAAATTATTTCTCCTCCTATGCAATTGGATATTGTAATCCATTGGGACATATGCTTCTTTCACCAAAGCAATCATCTTCTTCCATGTAGCTACTCTTCTCTTTCCCTCTTTCACCCTCTCATCTTGGATGAAAGTCCACCAAGTTAGTGCAGCCCCTTTCATTTTGGATTGGGCTATCTTTACCCTCTGGTGGTCTGGTATGTCTTCACTTTCAAAAAAATTGTCTAAGGAGTCTATCCACTCCATCACGGTGTCAGGCTCCATCTTGCCTGCAAATACTGGCACATCCATCTTCACATTCATTGTTCTTCTCTCCATGGACTTGAGGACACTCATTAAGGGTCTCTGGTCTGCAAGTACCTCTAGCTCTTCCTGCATAGGGATCTCCTCTTCATCCCCTTCTTCTCCAGAGTCTTTCTCTCCCCTCTCCACTCTGTCCCGGTCCATCTCATTCCTCAAGGCCTGATTCTTAGCCTTGAATTCTCTTCTCTCTTCCATCCGCTTCTTCACCAGGACATTCAACTCTGTATTGGTCATTCTAGAAGGTGCCTCATGTGATCCTTCTTCTTCTGACATCTTGTCTTCTCCTTCTCTTCCAAAGGACACTCCTTCGCTCTGATACTACTTGATGCAAAGGCCTTCCCAAACTCCTAATAACAATCCCAAACCAAGTTAGGCTAGTGACCCTTCAACTACTCACAAGGGTCCTACAAGGAAGGACTCTACACCTTGGATGAAACTACACACTCTTTCCTTCGTCTTACGCCTACTCAAGATGAGTAAAAGGCTTCAACTCTTCAAACATGCTTTACCAGTGATCCCTACTCCTTGGGATTTTTAAATTGGCCAACATATGTAATCGAAGACCTCTTCCAAGTATGGTTTTGACCTTGGGCATCAAATCCTCATACCTTCTTTGTAAACCTACCCCTTAGACTTGTAGCCCTATTTGACGATAGAATGGATCTTAACTAAAAAATGTTCCACACACCCATACAAAAAACTTAGCATTTCAGACACCCTTTTGGAAGATATACTGATCGCTAAAATGGTTTGGGTCGGTCTGCAAATATAAGGTTTGCTCCTTTTAGAGGCTAAGAGACCTAATAAGGGAAATTAGCCCTATTTTCCAAAGCAACTACCTTTACCGGTAGACCAAATGAAGAATCACCTTAATGGGCATGTGGGGGGTAGTGATAAACTCCTCATTCCATGGTTGCATGTTTGAAATCCATCTCTAAGAGAAATTATGATGACTGTCCTAAAACTTGTCCTAGGTGGTCACATAGAGATGCCTACCTAAATCTGATCTTTTCTCCCCACAACAAAGTCTCTCCTGCCAAAAAACATAAAACACTAAAATACAAAGGCTTATCCTACATCCCTCAAAAGGAAGAGTCTTCTAATGGATTGGAGTGCAAGATAAAGCCATTTTGACTCAAAACCCTCTCCAAACCCTCAATTTTCGGGTCACAGTCAGCAAAATGAAGGGTTCTCTCTCCTCTTGAATAATTAAGACCTCAGACCACCACCAAAAGAAATCTAATTAATCTCCCTATATACTCCATGGATGGTGGGGTTCAAATTAATCCATACAGTCACGTACAACACCTGCAAACTCATAATTTCTGGGAAAACTGAAGTATTTTGAGTATTATTGCTTCATAAACTCCAACTCCAACAACAACAACCTTGGGAATCAAGCCCACAAATCTTATACAAATCTTCAACGGTTTCCCACCGAATTTGGAGTAGGTTGGAGCTATTGAAAGGCTTCCCCCAACCGAATTACAAAAAGTTGCACTTTTGCACTCAAAAGTTGCATTTTTGCAATTTTGCACAAAAAGTTGTCATACTTCCTAAGGTTGGGATCCACACACATGGACCAACCAAACACACAAAAATCATGTCTAAAACCTATCAAACATAAATCTAAACCATCTACTACCCCTTTTTACCACATTGTCCCAATTGGCTTCTCAAATTGCCTAATTTGTGACATGGGCTTACATGGTGGGGTTTATTTGCATACATGAAACACAAGACACTCTAATACATCCTAATGGTCCTAGTCTTCATCCTCAGGGTCATGAATATCTTGTTGATGAGGTGATCTTGCATCATACAATCTTTGAGATGGTTTTCCATCCCATTGTGTTGGTCACACTACAAGAAAGGGAGGTATAGAAAGAGTCAATAGAGATATCATCATATGGAAATATGCACGCGCAGTGTCAACCATGTTCATCAACTCATCCCTAATGCTCTTTACACTTTCCCTATTTGGATGGTTAGGGACATTCGGTAATGTATTGTCAAGATGAGTTATGACACACTATAAAGAGTTAATGGTTTCGGCAAAAATCCTAGCCCTAACATCATAGTCATGCGAAGGTATTTGTCTAGATTGTGCAGATGTTTGATCACCCTCACTATGCACACTATCATCAGATGGATCATGATCGACCATGTGGAAAATATCTGCATGTATAGTTATAAAAGCAAATAATTTTAAAACTAATTGTTCAAAACTTTTTAAAAATAATTCAAACTCATTTTGAAAACTATTTTAAACTAACTCAAACATATTTGAAAATGATACAAAATTTGTAATTTAAAGTACTTCGAAGTAATTGAAACATTTGATACAAATTACTTTAAAGAAACATTAAAATTATTTATACACATATATACACATACACATATACCTACATACACGTATACATAGAAACACATACATACATACATATACATGGACACATACATACATGTACATACACATATACACATACACACATGTACACATATATATGCATTACATACATACACACATACACACACACACACATACATACATACATACATACATACATACACACACATACACATACACATACACATACACATACACATACACATACACATACACATACACATACACATACACATACACATACACATACACACACACACACATACACATACACATACACATACACATACACATACACATACACATACACATACACATACACATACACATACACATACACATACACATACACATACACATATGCACATGCACATACACACATACATATGTGTATATGTATGTGTATGTGCATGTGCATGTGCATGTGCAGGTGTATGTGTACATGTGAGTGTGGGTGTGGGTGTATGTGTATGTGTCTCTGTATGAGTACGAGGATTTTCTTTGCTATGTGTAATGTATTGATTACAATTTTTATGGTTTAATAGTAAGGGTAATAAGGAAATGATTTTTTTCTTCATCATTTAATAGTAATTTGGGCATATTTTTCTAATGGTTTCATAGTATTGGTTTTCAAAATTTGCTAGGGTTTAATTTCTTTTTAATATTTTTCTAATGCTTTCATTTTAAAAATTTTCAAAAAAATTGATAAACTAAAGAATATATATATATATAAACTACAAAAACAAAATAAAACAAAAAAAAGGAAAAATATGTACATACTTGGAAAAATAAAGGTTGACACTAAGCTCCTTTTCTAGTTCAACTGAACTCCCAAGCTCCTTAGGTTGGAAATGAGGGTCAGTCACAAAAAAATCGGTTTATATAATCGATAGTTCAGCCAGACTTAGTCTGGCCGAACTAAGTCCGACTGGACTCAATCTAGCCAAACCTAGTCCGACCAAGATTGTCGGTGCCATTTCGACACCACACGATGCCACACGGCTCGGGGGTAGTCCAGTCGGACCGCATTCGATCGAACTTAGTCTGACCAGACTCCCCCATGTTAGCTTGAAGTGTGACACAACTCCATGCTTTTGCCCCACGTGAAGCTTAACTTTGGCAAAAATAAAAAAATGTCATCGATTATCCCCATATTATTGTCCAATACATGCATCTACAAAACTCAAATTTTAGAAAAGAGATACTTGAGAAAGGATTGCAAGTTAAACATTATTGGTGTTGATATGAATGACAACACAAAGGATTTGCACATGTACATGTATTTCTATGGATACATGGATCACCAACACATGGATAACATTGATTGGTCGAATGATGAAAAATGAAAAAGTGTAGAAAAATATTTCAGAAACATTGTTCATGCATGGAACCCTAGAGAAGATAGACACCAAAGATATGTACAGGTTTGTTTTTTACTGTCCGTAGAAAATTGCAAATATACATTTATTCTCAACATCTTAAAAAATCTGTAAATTAATCGAATGAAATTTTATTTGCAGCTATTTCATAATTTCGCTTTGCATCCATGTTTTAAAAACACAAGACAAATTGTTGAAATAGATTTTGAAAATGACCATGAGGAAATATTAAACACAGTGGAAAGATATACAATGTGCAAAGGATGAACATGTCTAAGTTAAAAAAAAGGAAAAATGGTTTGTAGGTAATGTTTTTGATAAAAAAATGTAATCTATGTTAGAACAATTTTGATAATCCAATAAATTTGATAAATTATAATATTATGTTACATTATTCATGTATAGGTGTAACGCTCCGTGACCAATTAATTTGCATGGGTAAAAAATGTACGATGATCCAGAGATAGGTGAAATAAAACGTGAATCGACATGAAATGTTGATAGACTAAACACACACAACTGGTACATATTACAACTTTGGAGAGAAAAAATTGATTGACAACACGTTCTTTCTAAACATGTTGTAATTAAATACATCGCAAAGTATGTAGCCAAATTAGAGAAAAGACCCGAAACATACCAACAAATGTTATTACGACTAGCAAATATTGAAAATCTAGATGATTTAGCTACACAATCTTATAGGAAGCTATTAACTGAAACAATAATTGAGAGAGACATTGGAGCACAAGAAATATGTCACATATTATTCGAACTATCGCTATTAGAAAGTAGCAAAAACATTATTAATTTAAATCTCAATTGAAGTTTTCAAGCGAGTACTAGAAGATGATGAAAATAACAATGAAGAACATACAATCTCATTCATTGATGCATATCGAAATAGGCATTTTCTATGGAAGCAATATTGTTGATTGCTGTAGCAAAATTGTGGATATATGATCCTAATTGAAAGGTGATAACAAATGGAATCTAAGAAAAAAAGCAAGTATTGCCAGAGTATTTCTAAGGTTTCTATCTATTTCGACACATGTCTCAGAGAAATGGATTTTATTTTTCAGAATTACTGCTTTACAAACCTTTTCACAACATCGAAAGGGACATTAGGAATAACAATGATACAATAGAGACAAATTGGGATAACTTCAATTACAATCAAAGGCATGTGAAACGAAGAATAGATACCAAAAAATGATGAAAATATTAAAGACTCTAAAATTGAAGAAAATGATACCAGGCATGAAGAAACTACAAAAAATGAATGGGAGACTATATCTAGGCTTCACCATAGGCAAATAATGCAAACTTCAGAGATAGATATGCTCAGTAGGAGATATATAGATAAAGAGACAAATTGGTCAATTGATTATCAAGGTGAAGAATATACTAATAAGGCTATCAATTTCATAGTCACCATGAAAAGTATTGGTTCACTTATCCTTGATGATATACCACACATTATAAACTATAGCAACCTCAACAATAAATAGGGAGAGACACTTAATATTAATTGTCATTTCACACTACCTCATAGATGGAACAAAACCTCCTCTATTTATGATAATTCAAGGTACAATAGGAACAAGAAAATCACATTTAATAGGTGCTATAAATGAAGCACTTCATAATGCTTCCATGCCAAATCGATCTCCTCTACTCGTACTTGCACCAACTGGAGTTGTAGCCTTCAATACAGGAGCATCAATCGATCATTCAAGATTAAGAATACCAATAAGAGATTTCAAAGAGCTTTAGGGAACAAGACTAACAACCTTCCATGAAAAAATGACACATCTCAGATATATCTTGATTGATGAAATGAGTTTTATTGTTGAAAGGTTATTGGAGAACATAGATGCACATCTACGCAAAGATTTTCCTACAAATGCTAATGAAAATTTCAGAGGTATGTCATCTACTCAAGTTGTAAAATTTTAATTATTCCATTTTACTTACATAAATTTACACTACAAAAATTAAAATATAAGAGTCATGATAGATACAAATTAACATAATTAATAGTTAACAATTTTTTTTAGGAATATCTATGATTTTGGTTGGCGATCTTGGATAAATTATCTCCAGTCAGTGATAGGCCGCCATATAAAAGTAGAAGACATACTAAACTATTATGGGAACAATTCAAAACTATTATTACTTTGGATCATATTTTTCGACAAGATGGACAAAACAACTACTGACAATATTTTCATGAACTCTTAATGAACATAAGAGATGAAAAATCTACATTAGATGATTGGATGTTACTAATGACAAGGTCTTATATGGCAATTGATCCAACAAGCAACCAAGAATTTGATAATTGTGTTCATTTATTTTCAACAAATGATAATGTTCACAACCATAACAGGAAGAAATTATAATTATTACAAAATCTAGTCGCATGCAACATTGCAACAAAAATTGGAAATCTTACTGGCAACGAAAGTGCAACAGATGATGAACTTGATATAGAATTATTACTATGTAAAAATGCCAGAGTAATGCTGACATCAAATCTATGGATAGAAGCATGACTTGTAAATGGAGCTTTAGGAAATATTAAAAAGATTGTATATAAACTCGAAAGTGCACCACCTCAACCACCAACATACGTATTAGTTGAATTTGAAAATTTCTTTGGACTACCATTTGATGATTGTCATCCATCTACAATTTCAATTCCAATAATTGAATGAGGTGATACTTCACAAATACCATTACGATTGGCTTGGGTACCAACGATACACAAATTTCAAGGATTGACTCTTCAAAAGGTTATTATTGTTATAGGACCAACAAAAAGAATAGGTCTAATGTTTGTGGCAATCTCATGTGAAATGCTTACAAGGGTTGCAGATCATGCCACCATTCACATATGATAGACACGAGAAATTAAAGAAAGGCAAACAAGTTTTGAGCTGAAAAAGAGAAGAAGACATGCTTCAATGCATCAACAATACTTAATGTAAATTTTCCTTTTATGAAATACATCTATTTTCCATTTATTTAAATATTACTATAGTATTAAAATTCCTTCCTCTTAATGACAATGTATATTTTTAATTCTTTATACTATCAAATAACATTGACACTTTTCCCTATTACTTATTACCACAAATTTTAATCCTAAAATTCAACTATCAAAACATCAATCTTAATGTAAATTTGCTTTCTTGTCATGGGTTCATAACATAAATGTGAAGTCATGGAGAAACCAATTACATTTCTACAACATCAATATTTCTTTCTAGAAATGAAAATGTATGTTTTTAATTCCTCATACATCAAATAACATTGGAACACTGATTTATTATAAAAAATTATAACTCTAAAATTCAACTATTCAAATGTTAATGTTAATGTAATTTTCTTTTGTTTTCATAAGTTCCTTACATAAATGTGAACACATGGAGACACCTATTACATTCACTAGTATCAAAAAGCCGATGATAATTTTTTTTGTTAAGTGTGTTACATCGAACATGGGGTGTTCGATCGAACTACCATTGAGAACTCTATTTGTGTACTTTAATATTCACTCAATCAGTTTGTATATTTTTTAGCAAATCAGAGTTGGTTCAATATTGTCCAAACGCAACATGCCGATGTATGATATTTACATTGATATTTTGCAATAGAAAATTGTGCAATTTCATATATACAAAACTGATAGTTCACTAAACGATATACTTCATAAGCTACATGTTGTCTCCTATGGTAATAGAAAATTCATTTCAAAATTGAAGTATGTTTTACTAAAAATGACTACACATCCTTAATTTTGTAATAACAATTTCAAAAATCAATTTAAGCTAGCTATAGTAATCATATAATGTTGTTACAAATTCACACTATTCAGTTATATGATATATGTCCACTTTGAAAAAAAATAAAAAATAAGAAATAAGTATACATTAAATATATTAACTTTAATTTTCTTATTTATGTAACTATGAAATAAACTATAACCATAAAATTATATAAATACAAATTAAACATCATATATTATAATTAAACATCATATTAATATTAAAAATTTATTATATAAAAAATTATTAAATTAATATTAATCTAATCATTAACTAATATGATCTAAATATAAATATATATAAATGAAATTAATATTATTTTTTTTCTGTTTATATATTGAAATTTCAAATCCTACTAGCCTATATATCTTCACTTTAATCTATATAAAATGACATTTTTTTCTCCTTATGTCATTTTATATAGATTAAAGTGAAAACATATAATCTAGGGGAAGAGCACCAATAGATAACATAGTTCCAATAATCGTCACCTTATTGTCATGTTGACCCCCCAATAGCCGTCATAGTGAAAACACCATTAATAAATTTGTTTTGTACCAATAGCCGATCATTTTTTGTAATTAATTGACCCATTTATGCACAACTATTGGAACATTTGTCCCATTTGTGCACCACTATTGGAACATTTGTGCACCACGAGTTGGTGGTTACTGCAACATCTTTAGTTAGGTATCAGGCGATACTTTGAAATGTGCACTTTTTGACCTTTGTGTGCATAACTGATTTCACATCGTGCATCGTTACTACTCAGAAGCCAGATCAATAGCTATAAGTAGTTAAGTCACATACAAAGACAACTAAAAAAAAATCAAAATCCGATGTACCGTTTAAGATTTGTAGGTAAGCGAAATTAGCTATGACTACTAGCGATGCTCTTCCCCTAATTCAATACAAAGAAAGCTTTAACTATGATTCTATAATGAACAAGAAATAAAAGTTACCGTGCCGCTAAGTAGCAATTGTTTGTTTAAAAAACCCCTTACGTAGTCAGTTATTTAATTTGCAATTTGCTTGCAATATAAAAAATTAAAAAATGAAAGCATATGATTGTGCAAGGGTTTATGCTCAGGGAAAGTGAAAGGGAAAGGGAGTAGAATAGAGGAGAGAATGAAGGTGGTTGCGCTTGTAAGCGGAGGAAAAGATAGCTGCTATGCAATGATAAAATGCATCCACTATGGTCATCAGGTGTTACTTCGATTACTTTTTCTATCACAATTACTGTTAAACATACTGTTGTTGAATTAATTTGAATGGTGATGGTCAGATAGTAGCGCTTGCAAACTTGTTTCCCTCGGATGATTGCGTCGACGAGCTGGACAGCTACATGTACCAAACCGTATGTGCATCATGCTTTCATGCAAATGACCCACATTATATTAGCTTATGCTCTATAATATCAGTTTTGATTTGCCATTTATATATCGATTCAGGAACTTCATTTTGTTCCCCCACAAGTAGTGACTTTTCTTCTTATTGCATATATAATGTGTAAAGCTGGCTCACATTAACTAATAAGAAATGCATTTCAAGTGTCTGTCGTTTTGCCATTCATCTTGTAAGTTTGAGGTTGAATTGTTAAAAACTTAAACCAACCCATCACTGCCTATCCCCTTTTGCAGATTTTTTTGAAGTTTTTCAGTTTGTAGTTTGCTCCTAATTTTACATTTTCTTGTTGAAATTTCTAGCCACATAGGCTCTTTTCTCACTCATTGGATCTTCCAAAGTCTTGAATTCATCTTTTTTTTCTGCAGGATACGGCCATGTTTACTTTTTCCTTTCATCTTGTTAATTTGAGCTTGATTTATTACATCAAGCTCTTCATTTCTTCTTTACAGATTTCTTTAATCATTTATTTCGTTCGTACTTACTGCTGCTCCAAAAGCTAATTTTCTTATCGAAATTTCTAACTGTGTAGTCTATATTTTCTCTCATTTGATCTTCCAAACGCCTGAATTCATATTAGTTTTCTTTGTATGCAGCCCTGTTTAGTTGAAAACAACTTTCATGGTTCCACTATAATCATGTATTGCATTGAAGTTGCAAGTTATTCGTTGTGCTATTTAAAAATTTCAGAATGTTGACGATTTGTTGCTCCTAATTATTTTATTTAGGTCCCCAATTCTTTCTTCCCACGTTTGCATTTTTATCACGTGCTAGTCCTGTTGTTCAATAGATGCCCACATTTGTTTCTTGCTCCTTTTTGGTTTTGTAAGTGTTGGGACTCAAATTGATAGTGTAAAAAGTTGCTTGAGCCCCAGCCTCCTTGCCCATTAGACCTCCGTTTTCTCATCATCTATAACTGATCGGATAAATCTTTAAATGGGTCTCCCTTGATCAATTTAGCCTAAGTGTCGTTCCTCATCATCTCCCATGTTCTATCAAATGTTGGAAGTTGCAAAAAATCCAAGAAAGTTTTAAGTCTAGGAAGGTTTTGGATATTTTCTTCAATTTTTGCAGAGTTTTTGTGGACTACTAAATTTCTTTGATCTCTTGTCTTGATAGCTGGTCTTGCATAGAAATTCCACTTACTCATCAGATCCATTCCTCTATTTCCTTCATTCCATCGATTTGTGGGCTTAAATGGATGTCCAGACTTATTTATCCCAACCGCTCGACCTCTCATTCTCTTTTGATCTCCACATTCTCCCATTCTCAACTTCTGATCAAGTTTCATGTGCTTTGAGAACATGCGTTGTTCATTCGAAGTTCTTCCTATTCGCGTCTTCTTTTCCACATCTAGTCTTTTTTTGCTTCCAATTCTCACTACTCTTCCTCCCGTGTGGAATTGCAAAGGTCTTTCAGACTTCTTTCAATTTTTGCCCATCTCTCATCTCAACCTTTAATCCCTCATTGAATTTTTGCATTTCCTCCAAATTGCCTCCGTCACTCATTAGATCTTCTTAGAATGCCAGTAATGACAAGATTTGACTCCTACAATTGCTCCAAGAGGATTTTATCGTGTAAAAACCACTGTTCATCCTAAGGGCACAAATCTAAATGCAATTTCAACAATGGGCAACAGGGAAATCTAGTTTGCCATGAATGTAGTGGTTGGCTCTAGATGTTGAGGATCTGCACGTAAGTTCCAAATTGCCCATTTGGTGGATTTTGTGGGATTCATTGTCTTGCACATTACATTTATGAACTCTTGTTCTCAGTGAAATTATCACAAGCAACTGAGTGACTGAGCAAAGTGATATATATATAGGTCTATTTTTTCAGACAAAAGGTTGCTGGTCATTTGTACATTTCCATGCATCTGTGAGCATTAAGGATTTTCTAGGGTTTCAACTATTACAAGTCTTGTCGCCTACAAAGCAACATGTTTTGTGAATCATAAGGTTGTAAATTTGCAACTGATGTATTGTTAGTCACTTGTAGATTTTGACAACATTCTAGCTGAGGGTTTCCTCTTGCCACATTTGTTGGTGTGATTGTAATTAGGATTTGATAATGTTGTAGCATTTTAAGTAATTGCGATCTTTTTTTGGTCTCTTCTTTATTTCATATGGATTTCTATAGTTTGGAGAGGGATTATTAAGTATGTTGGTTGTTTGGTATCATATTGTAGTGGCTGTTGAGTATGAACCAGAATAAAAGAAATAGAACAGAGAACAGATACTAAAACAAGAGCACAACAACACAAAACCTTATCCTGGGAAAACCCAGCCGCACAAAATCAAACTTTTTTATCAACCCAAATTTGATACAATGCTCTCACACTAGCACATATTGTTGTCACTTCAACAATCACAGAATAATAAGATAACTTCAGAAGAATGGTTACTACCATTCGAATGACAAAAATGTCCTTTTTACACTTATATCAAAATAATCAATAATCGAATATGCAGATTATGTGAGAGTCAGAAAAACACTGTGCTGAAGCCACGAAGATCAAAATATTATTCAACCAACATTCGCTGAGCTCCGAACACATATAAATATGATGTCTTCCTTTTTAACAACGAAATTCAACCTGCAAATCATAATAATATGACTCACACACGGAAGCATAAAAAAGGCAAGACTTGTCGCATACTCCCACGGTGACTGTTCTACTTCATGGAGGGAAACTCAAGCACCATGCACGAAGAGGGCCTGCAGTTACATCACCGACACAATAGAAAGTGACAACGGTAAACCTCCGCAAATAAAGAGTAACGGTGCCAACGCAGCCAGGTAAAATCCACATAACGGAAACCATCCGGAGAAAGAGGAACCGATGCCAAACGCATACAGCTGACAAGGAAAGAATGAAACTATAAACACAGCAGCAGCTTGAACGAAGAGTCTTTGGGATGACGTGGACCAACACGATGAAGACATACATATTACGGAGAGGCTCGAAGAAGACAAGAGCAGGAAGAAGATCTCTATTGAAGCTAAAATCTTCAACACTCCCTCTTAGCAAGAGAGAGATCTTCAAAATGTCATCACATGACAAGTACACATAGCTGCAATCAAAAGAATGTCAACAAAAATAATCTCATCACAGATTTTCTCAAATAAAAATGTTATCTTAGCATAACAATATTCACCATAGCTACTCCTAGAGGTTGAATCATAAAAACAGAAAATAAAGTCATGGAGTCACACACATGACTTCCACCATGGCTACTCCCAGAGGGTGGAACAAGGGATTTCACCTCGAACGTCTCTCTCAGAGAAGAACTCGTTAACAAGGGATTTCTCCTCGAACTTCTCTCGCAGAGAAGAACTCATTAACAAGGGATTTCTCCTCGAACTTCTCTCGCAGAGAAGAACTCATTAACAAGGGATTTCACCTCAAACTTCTCTCGTAGAGAAGAACTCATTAACAATAAGCAAATAATCAATGAAGCCGAGACTCTCTCTCAGCAAGAGCTTCATTCTCCACAATGCCAAGCTTATCTCGGAAGTAATAGAACTTCACTCTCAGAAGCGGCTTGGTGAGAATGTCCGTTGTTTGCTCTTCTATGCAAATGTACTTGAGCTCAACTGCTTTCCTTTGAACCATCTCTTTCAAGTAATGATATTTTATTTCCACATGTTTGGTTCTATCATGAAAAACTGGATTAATCGAAAGCTTCACACAACTTTGGTTATCACAAAGAATCACTGTAGGTTCCAAGGGCTGCCCAAACAATCCTGCAAGCAATTTGGGAAGCCACATAGCTTCTCTTGCAGCCACACAAGCTGCAACATATTTTGCTTCAGTTGTACTCTGAGCAACACAAGATTGTTTCTTGCTGCACCAGGAAATCATAGCTGAACCTAGGCTGAAACAACTTCCTGAAGTGCTCTTCCTGTCAGACACACAACTTGCCCAATCTGAATCAGAGAACCTCTGTAAGTTCAGCTCTACACATGAGGAATATTTTAAACCATATCCCATAGTACCACGAACATATCTTAGTATGTGTTTGGCTGCCACAAGGTGAATCTGTCTTGTTTCACACGTGAACTGACTTAAAGTGTTAACAACATAACATATATCAGGCCTTGTGTTAACCAAATACATTAAAGAACCAATTAATTGCCGGCACATAGTAGGATCTACTAAATCTGAAGTAGCTGCAACCTCATGTAACTTTTTCAGATTTGCTTCCATAGGAGTCACCATAGATTTACATTCTAACATACCAAACCTCTTCAAAATATCAATAGCATATTTATCTTGACTCAATATAATTCCATTTGAACTTTTCCATACCTCAAGTCCAAGGAAATAATGCAACAAACCAAGATCTTTCATTTCAAATTCTGAAGCTAACTCCTTCTTGCATTTGACAATGAGATCATCATTACCAGTTAGAAATAAATCATCAACATGTAGCACTAAAACCAGCACTTTGTCATCACATGCCTTGAAGTATAAATTTGGATCAGCATCATTCTTTAGGAAGCCCAAGCTCAAAAGATAGTGATCTATCCTTTCATACCAAGCACGAGGGGCTTGTTTAAGGTCATATAAGGCCTTTTTCAGCCTGCATACATGTGAGTTTCTATCATGAATAACAAAGCCCTCTGGTTGTTCAATGTAAACCTCCTCTTCAATTATACCATTCAAGAAGGCTGTTTTCACATCCATTTGATGAAGCTTCCAAACCTTAACAGCTGCAACAACTATGATGGTCCTGATAGAAGTGTAACGTGCTACAGGTGCAAAGGTTTCTTCGTAATCTATGCCTTCCTTTTGCGAAAAACCTCTGGCTACAAATCTGGCCTTGTACTTTTCTATACTCCCATCAGCTGCGTGTTTGATTTTGAACAGCCACTTGGAAGAAACCACATATTTATTTTTAGGCCTTGGAACTATCCCATACATCATTTTTTATGATGGATTGATACTCCTCCATCATGACATTCTTCTACACTTGCTGATTTAAAGCCTCTTCAACACTGGAAGGCTCGGAAGCTATAACGCGACTCATCAAAGATACATAACCAACAAACTTATGAGGCCTTTTACTTTCTCTGAAAGTACCACGAGGTGCTGCATATTTTTCAGCTTCTTCCATAGTGTGCTTGGCCCACAAAGGTCTTTTCTTATTAGTTGAACTACTGGGACCTGCTGATGTAACTATAGAGTCAACTGGATCAATTGGATCAGCTAGATCAGCTGGATCAGTAGAATCTTCTAAATTTGTATTCTCCCTCTGAATCCATGAAGATGGATTCAAATCAGCCGCATCTATATCTTGAGAATACTCAAAATCTTCATCAGATTCCAAGTTAGACCCTTTGGATTTCTTGCAAGCTACATCTTCATCAAAAGAAACATCTCTGCTGATTTCAATCTGTTTTTGACCTGGAATGTAGATTCTATATGCTTTTGAAGATTCACTATAACCAACAAAGATGCCTTTCTTGCCTGAAGGTTCTAATTTAGTTCTTTTCTCTTTTGGAACATGAATATAAATAGCGCATCCAAAGATTTTGAAATAACTAACATCTGGTTTGACACCTGTAAAAGCTTCTTCTGGAGTCAAGTTGTCTAGGATCTGATGAGGACTACGATTCTGAATGTGAATTGCTGTCCTGCAAACCTCAGCCCATAGGGATGTTAAAAGGCTTTGATCATGAATCATAGCCTTCGCTGCTTCAACAGTTGTCCTGTTCTTTCTTTTAGCTACACCGATTTGTTGAGGATTATAAGGGACACAAAACTCCCTCTTAATCCCAGCTTCAACACAAAAGATATGAAAAATACCAGAAATATATTCTCCTCCATTGTCAGACCTTAGAATCTTAATCTTCTTGTTAGATAAATTTTCAACAAGAGCTTTGAATTCTTTAAATCTAGACAACACTTCATCAGACTCTTTGGACTTGAGAAAATAAATCCAACACTTACGAGAAAAATCATCAATGAAGGTGACATAATACCAAAAACCACTAAGGGAAGCAACTGACATAGGCCCACATAAATCAGAATGAATTAATTCTAGAATATCCTTTGCTCTATTTTCACTACTATGAAAGGTACTCTTAATGTTCTTACCTAGAGCACACCCCTTGCAGACACCTTCATGATTTTGGTTCAGCTTCGGAAGACCAATGACAACCTTCTCCATTGAAGACAACGTTCTGAAATTTAAATGACCAAATCTTTTTTGCCACAACTCACTTGAACTTGAAGAATCATGAGCTAAAAGCTTGAATAGGATGAGCTGAAAGCTTGTAAAGACTGTCATGACAAACACCAATAACACGAGCTGAATGAAAACTTGAGTTCTTCTTCCATGCAAGAACTTTTCCATCAGCAAAGGCAACATGATAACCTTTGTCTTCTAATGCAGAAATAGAAATCAGATTCCTCTTAATACCAGGAACAAAGAGGACATCACTTAAATGAAGAGGAATACCAGAGTCCAACTGAAAAGAAGTAGAACCAGCACCCTTCATAGAGTAACATGCATCATCACCAATAATAACTTGAAGATGAGAGTCTTTCTTTCAAGTTTGAGAGGTGCTCACGATAACCAATGATATGACGAGATGGTCCACTATCAATTAGCCAAGTATCACTGTTGTTGAAGTTATAGCTGCGATAGAGATTCAAGATGCAATGTCCCTTATTTATCTCTTGGCTTCAGTTATCTTTTTCTAACTTGAATCGTTTCATTGGCTTCCGTTTTTCCTTTCGATATTCTTCTTTTATGATCGCTTTGGTGGCTGTCGATGAAGATGTCTTTGGCTATCGGTGACTTTTCCTCTTCCATCGTGGAGTCTCTTCACTTGCTATTCGATTCTTTATATTCATCGCTCTTCCATTTTCGGTCGTTCTTCTTCTTCGGCAGATTGATAGTCATATTGCTGGCTTCCAATTTTGTCTCGTAGCAAGTTGAGAATAATGTGTATGGAGTCTGTCAGATCAGTAATATTTTATGTTTTCTGTGTTCAGAGTTTTCAGACTTATGAAGGTTTATAGAATGTATATGTGATGTATCATTTGACTTCATTGTCATGATTGATTTGTAGAGAATCAAACTTATTTTATCTTATTGTGATTGATAGTAATCTGAAACTATCAACAGTTGTATTCATTTTCAAAGATATAATAAAGTTCATTTTTGAGTGGGTTGGGTTTTTCACCCTCAAGTGTAGGGTTTTCCCAGGATAAATTCTGTGTATCTTGTTTCAGATTTTTGTGTTGCTAAAACATTAACAACTGTTAGTAGGAACATTGCTAGAAAGTGCAGAAATAAACAAGAATCCCTCAGAATTTTCACTTCTCTCTTTGAGGAGAAGGATTCTCAACATTTGTAGCAGCTGCTTGAGGCTTTAACCTTGATACACAATCTTTGGCAAAGTGACCAAATTTGTCACATCTGAAGCACCGAATTCTATAAAGGTCCTTCCTCTTTTTCTTGGCATCAGGGGCAGATTCAAAATTCTTATCTCGAAATTTTTTGAAGTTACCTTTCTTTCCTTTCCCCTTAGATGTGTGGGCAACAAGCACAAGATCATCTTCATGATGAGATTTGCGACCATTGCTTCTAACTTCTTGTCTGCATTCTTCTTGAATTCAATCTGCTTTCAATCTATCAAACTTAGGAAGTTCAACTCTTCCACTAATTCCTTGAATGAAGGATTCCCAAGAGTTGGGAAGTCCATTCATAGCTAGCATCACCAAGTCTTTATCAACAAAGTATCTCCAATTGCACTAAGCTGATCTTTTAACTCTGAAATTTTCATGAAATAAGAAGCAACAGATTCTCCTCTAGCCATTTTCACATGCAGCAGTTGACGCCTCAGGGCTAGAGCTCTGCTAGTGTTGTTGAATTCATAAAGATCCTTTAGGGTCTGAAACATTTCCTTAGCTGAATCCAACTTAGAGATGATAGGAACCAGATGATCCTTAACAGATAGAATCAATCAGAATTTTCTTAGCCATGGTCCTATTCTTTCTCCATTGAGCTTTCTTTGTATCAACAAAAGGTTCTTCTACATCTTTCGAGACATAGTCAAGGACATCATTCTCTTGTAGAGTAATCAGAATTCTAAATTTCCAAGAAGAGAAATTTGACGAACCATCTAGTCTATCTTCTACTTTCAATCAATTCACCATAATGAATGGCTTAGAGAAACAACTGAAAGAAATAAGGAACTTAAAACAAGATTCTGGGTCTGGATCGATCTTCTAAACCCGCTCTGATACTAAAACTGCTCTGATACTAAAACAAGAGCACAACAACACAAAACCTTATCCTGGGAAAACCCTCTACCTGAGGGTGAAAAACCCAGCCACACAAAATCAAACTTTATTATCAACCCAAATTTGATACAATGCTCTCACACTAGCACATATTGTTGTCACTTCAACAATCACAAAATAATAAGATAACTTCAGAAGAATGGTTACTACCATTCGAATGACAAAAATGTCCTTTTTACACTTATACCAAAATAATCAATAATCGAATATGCAGATTATGTGAGATTCAGAAAAACAATGTGCTGAAGCCATGAAGATCAAAATATTATTCAACCAACATTCGCTGAGCTCCGAACACATATAAATATGATGTCTTCCTTTTTAACAACGAAATTCAACCTGCGAATCATAATAATATGACTCACACATGGAAGCATCAAAAAGGCAAGACTTGTCGCATACTCCCACGGTGACTGTTATACTTCACGGAGGGAAACTCAAGCACCATGCATGAAGAGGGCCTGCAGTTACATCACCGACACAATAGAAAGTGACAATGGTAAACCTCTGCAAAGAAAGAGTAATGGTGCCAACACAGCCAGGTAAAATCCACGTAATGAAAACCATCCGGAGAAAGAGGAACCGATGCCAAACACATACAGCTGACAAGGAAAGAATGAAACTATAAACACAACAACAGCTCGAATGAAGAGTCTTTGGGATGACGTGGACCAACATGATGAACACATACATATTACGGAGAGGCTCAAAGAAGACAAGAGCAGGAAGAAGATCTCTATTGAAGCTAAAATCTTCAACAGTGGCCACCCTTGGTTTGCAACCAAATTTTTTGCACCAACTCTACCTTAATGGATTAGACAATTTATCACACAGTTTGCTGCTCTTAGTAATGTCTTCGGCCGATTGGGATTGTTTGCACATATGCTCATATGATTGTTAAGAAGTCTCTCATTCATACATAACAACATTAATTACTCAAACAAGATTGCAAAGGATACCACTATAAGAACCCCAACTAATTCTGGTATAATTTTTTCCGTTTAGTAGATTTGACATTTCGTCAAACACTTGGCATGCTAGCTGTAATGTCCCTTTAAGTGATGACATATGAAATAGGAACATTTAACTTATGAAAATCAATTGCAAGAGACTTCTTTCCTCAATTTCATGATAAATACTTGTAAATTTGGGTAATCAATGCGATAATGATTTGATGCACAATGCTTTGCATTCATAATATGATGATGGGAGCTCAATATGAAGGCTATCTCTGATTTAGTAATTAGGTGTATGCAGAATGATCTTTGATCAATAGATAGACATATGTATATGCAATGCAATCAATGGATTATCTCTGCTCTTACTAGTATATTTGATGATGTTCATGCAAGATGATTTCTGATCTGCAACTCCGCTATATCGTGATAAATTGCTCTCCATAATTATGAAACTATATGCCTGCAACAATGACTAATGGTTCTATTTCTGATCTAATCTGTGAAGTATGCAATCTGATTATGTCAACGACAAACCTTGGTTTAAGCAGACCCGATACTGGATACAAAATACTAGAGCCAGACCAAAATCCTTCCCACCAAGAATAGGAACAAGATATATATCCATTTTTTCCTTCCCTTCTAGAATGGATTTGATATCCATTATATACCTTTGATTGGTAACATCTCTTGGGGCACGTCTCTTCACAATAGATAGGCTCTCTTAAACCCATTGCACCCTTTCTCTAATTAAAGAGTATGTGACCACACCCTATGGATAATAATAATTCTTCAACAAACTCATGAATCATACATTTCCATTGTCTTTGACCAAATTGTATTATGGGATTCCGCCTCAACTTATCGTATCACTTCAGAATAATGGTATCAAGTCATTGTTTGCCGATCTCTATCTCTGCATACTATTCCTCATTCCCATTGATTAATCCATAGTATTCAGCGGTTAGAGAAGAGTTGGCAGCAACATAGCTACGATATGTATTATTATTAACGGCAATTCTGAATGGTATCTTTGAGCTCTATGGAAGCATCTCGTCCCGGTGAATGTGATGTGATGTTACCTTAGGTCTTGAATAGGGACATGACACTAGCTCTCGGATGTCTGAGTTCCTGAGTTTTGATTGTGTTTGATGTATGTTTACAATGCCAATCATAGAAGAACATACAAAATTGATAACACATAGGGCATGAACCAAAACAACAATTTCTCATTATTAACTTCACTTTATTATTGTCATATCAGATCTGAGTACAATGTTTATCAGGTCTGTTACGGTAATTTTCAGACATATAAAACCTATAGAAATGTGTCAACAAGATGCAAATGCATTACATAGACGGGTTGTAATGTCCCCTTTTGGGAGGACACTAAATTTTGCCCAATAAACTTGTAGAATTATTGCAGGTTGTCCATTTTCAGTCTGTTGTGCTAATTTGTGATGTTCACGTGGGGTTCTAGGTTTTGTCAGATTTTATCCTCAAAAATCATGGGTATAGGTGTTCCTGTCTTAGGGTTTTTACCATTTTTTTTCCGAAAAAACGATGTTTTGTAATCTTCAATTTCTGGGGTTTGTCGATTTTTTCCTAAAAAATCGTGGCTTTTTGCAATTTGTTTTGGGGCGTCATGCTCATCTGCAAAAGTTTGTGGACAATTTGTGTTCTCCAAAAGTTCTCTAGATTCTGGGAGGGTCAGCGGTAGGCTCATCTCAATGACAGGGTCAGTGGCGGGCTCTTGTCGCAGAATGTTCTGAGAAGAAGGGGGCAACCTTCTCTATTTTTCTCTGGGTAGTTAGAACGATGATCATTAAGGGAGGGTATTAGAATATTGTAATGTTTCTCTAATTGTTATCTTAGTCTTTTTAGTTGTCTTTAATTTATTTAGTTAGTTTTTATTTTCAGCTTCAGTTTATGATTGTTTTTTTTAGAAACATCGTCTTTGTAAATCTATTTAAAGAGCCTTCGTCTTCTTTGTTTAATACATCGATTTACCATAACACTTTAGGCACAATTTGATGACATGAGTGGCTGAAGATAATGTCTGTAACTCCTTATGCAGGTCTGATATTTTTTGCCCTTTGTCTGAAGTTATGGCAACTAAAAATAATCTTCATGCCCCTGTTTCTATCCCAGCCGTAGAAGCTATTTGAAAGGTGGGGTCTTGACTTCGTTGGCCAACTGAAGGCGAGTAGTATGCATAGATGAAATATCCCCCTTAGTTTTTTTTTTCAATTTTCAACTCAACATTCAACACCCGTTAAGGTTAGGATAATCAAAAACTTGCGCTGAAAGGAAATTCTAAAAATAAAGCAATCACTCAACCACTTGTTCAGTGGGAGGACTTAATTAAGCAAATGACAATCACTCAACCACTTTTCAGCGGGAGGACTAGAAATAACAAAACTATCACTCAACCACTTATTCAGTGGTGTTGTGACCTATTTCACACATCACCCCATTGCAAATGGGGACCCCTTGTTTTTGCTTTTTAGGTTTTCGCTTTGGCGTCGCAATTGCTAATCACCGTTCTTTTTACAATGAGGAGTTAGAGTTTTTGAGAATTCATCTCAATCCAAGTTAAGAAATCATGCTCAGAATCATGTATAAATGTTGTCAAAGTGCTCAGAAGGTCTGAAGGACGAGGATCGCAATTGCTTTTGGTCGTTTTTGACAACCTGCTATTTTTAGAATTTTTTTTTTTTTTCCCGCTTTTTTGAAAGTGGCATATGGGTTTTGTTCCTCAAGTCATTTTATTACTATCCATTTTGTCAGAATTTGAAAATCTTGCCTCTAGGTATAAAAACAGGGCTTCAAATTTTTTTTCTTTTTTATGAAATTAGGGTTTTGTTCTTTAGGTCATATCAGTCCTGCCCATGTCTTCAGATTCGAGAAATTTTGCTTCTAAGTATAAAAAGCAAGGGTTTGAAATTTTTGCTTTTTCCTGAGATTAGGGTTTTGATCCTCATGCTAAATTATCCCTACCCATGTTCTCAGATTTTGAAAATTGTCTTTATGGGTAAAAAGCAAAAGGTTTGTTCCAGAAGATCAGCCATATTATTGGTACCCATGTTCTCAGATTTCAAAAATGAGGTCTCCAAGTGCAAAAAGCAGAGTGAAAACCCTAATTAGGGTTTTGTTCTAGATGAACCAACATGGTATCAACATCGCATGAACACTGTTGATCAAGTATAGAGGAAGAGTTTGGGCATGGCACATTGAAAATTTCGCCTAAGTTGTAGAAGTAAAAATGGCAGATGCTTAGACAAGCTCGTCAAGGCTCAAAGTCAGACAAATGGAATGGCAGTTGATCAGTCAAATTTGCCCAAGAATGTCAAGTATGGAAGATGTTTAGGTAGGATCAATGTCCGCCAGAGCATAAGAAAGTTGGCCAAGACTTAGTTAGGCTCACCTTATGATTAAGCAAAAATGTCCGACACTTGGTAAACTCCTACCAATGGTTAATTAACTCTTGGCAAGAGTTAGTTAAACTCCTACTTGAGGTTAGATCATGTCGGAAGAAAAAAGTAAAATAAAATAAACTGAGTTATGGAAGTGTAAAGTAAGTTGGAAAATAAATTTGGCACATGAAATAAACTAAAATTATTTTCCAAAATTAAAATTATTTTCAAGGATTAGAATTATTTCAAAAAAAATAAATAAAAAAATTCAAGAATTTTGGAAATTAAAAAAAAGTTCTAGAAGATTCCTTGATAAAGATGAATTTGAAAGATAAAATAAAACTTTCCATTTTGGAAAGGTCAAAAAAAAAAAAAAACACAAAAAAATAATAAAATAATTTAAAAACAAAAATAAAATAAAATAAAACTTCTAAATTTAAAAATCCTAGACTATACATTTTCAACCAACTCATTTTCACAATTCATTATTTAGGTTGAGAATTTGAGAGCAATTGAGAAGAAGTTTTCTCTCAGAATTTGTGAATTTTGGAGAGATTTTCTAGAAGTGAATTCTTCTAAGTGTTAGAAATCAAGAAATTAAGTGCTTTTTTCGATTTTAAAACAAAATTTTAGAGTTGAAGGTAAATTTCAGTCATAAAGAGGACCTAAAATCTGAATTTCATTGAATTTTCTTACCTTTCTGCCTTATTTTATCAATTTATTGATCAATTCCTTCACTTTCAGTCTGCTTTTTCGCAGAAATTTAGTCTTTTAATAGGCTGAAAGTGAAATTTTTAGAAAAGGATTAAAAATCAGAATTAAAATCTGAAAATAATATTAAATTTTCATGTGTTTTTGCAGGTTAAGGTAGCAAAGTACCAATGAAGTTCGCTAGCCATAAAGAAAAGCATGATGGGAATTGATCAGAATATGGTGATCAAATTTCTTCCAAATCCGCCATGATGAAGACAAATTAAGGTTGGCAAGAGGTTTTCAAGCTTCACCCAGCCTAAGGAAAATATGAAGGAGGTCAAGACAAAGAGCAAACACAAATTGACAAAGCCTTTGCCAAGTCCGCCATGTCTAAGAACTATCCAAGTCCACCTTGAACATGTCCGACAATCTTCCAAGTCCGCCTTGGCATGGAGTCTTCCAAGTTGGCGTGACAAGGAGAAGATGAATTCCTTCCAAGCATGATCAAAGTCTGCCTAGACATGTTCAAATTCTTATCCAAATCCGCCTTCCAAGTTGACAATGAACATGTCAAGACATCATCCAAGTTCGCCAAAGTTGGAGCATAATCCTATGTCTAGAATTCGCCAAGGATGAGCAAAGTAAGCAGCGTCCAAACATGATAGAACCTGATCAGATTGTTCGACTTGAAACAGAGATAACAAAATTCACATGGAGATAGGAAACAAAGTATTCCAAAAAGTTGAAGGAAGCACTCAATAAGTTCGACATGTCCAAGACTCATCCAAGTTCATCATGGACAGTGAATTAAAAGATAGCAGATTGGAAGTTTGATGAGCACAAAGACAAAGTAATATGTCTTAGCATATTCCAATTCGCCTACAAAGAAGAACACCTCTTGTCTTCTAAGTCCGCCTGAGAAGGAATGACTAATGATCTTCCAAGAACAAATCATTCATGTCCAAGATTCAAGAAAGTTTGCCCTACCAGGATTAAGGAAGAATGTTATCCAAAATCGCCGAGGAATAAAGAAAAACAAACTGTCTAAACTTGCAAGCAATCAGGTTGGATAATAAAAAGAGAAGGCTTGGAGAAGGATTTATCCAATAAAATAAGACACAAATTGAAGCTTGTCCAAGGATGTGTAAATTCTGCCTTGCCAAGAGGAAATGTGCTAAGCAAGTATAAGGATGGCATTTATTCTTCCAAGATCGCCATAAATCAAGATCAAGGAAAATTGGAAAACAAATTGTTTGATAATATTTTCAAATCTGCCGGAGACAAGAAGGCTCATGACTGTCCAAACTTTTCCAAATCCACCAAACACAAGGAGATGATTGTCCGAACTCTTTCCAAGGCATAAAACAGATTAAGGCAAATTGAAGGACGATTGTCCCAGAATATTCCAAGTCCAAGGGCAAACAAATTGACACGAAGCATGCCAAGGCATGGAAGAAAGATTAAATCATAAACAAAGGTTGGCTAGACTTCATCCAAGTCTGCCATGCCAGGAAGAAATAAATTTGACAAGACAAGCACATGAATCAAATTCTTTTCCAAATTCAAGGCACCCGAAAGAGTCTCCAGGCATCAAGAAGGAAAAGTCTTCAGACTTGGCGAAAGTATGGAAAGAAATTCTAGATTTCTTGAAGGATTTCATTTCTGAAGAGTCAAAGACAAGCTCCCATGCGCAACATAAATTGGCGGCAAGAAGAGTATTCCAGACAAATTTCCATACTTAGGCAAATTTTTCGGCACAAATTGGGGAATTCAAGGCAACATGTCCAGGTTTATTGAACACACTACCTCTTAGCAGAAGAAGGGAGTGCAATCCTAAACAATAGTATCTTGTGCCACTTGTCTCTCATCCAACGGATATTTGACCTATTTTGGGAAACTTTGATTAGGGTTAGGTTGTTTTAATCTCGACCGTTAATTGGAAATCAATCTTGGCCATTGAATTTTAATTGGGGAGCCTATAAATTGAGCTCACCCCTCATTTGTAAATCATGTGAGCATGTTGCAAAACATGTTGAGATAAGTAAATTGTTGCATACAATTGCCAAAGTGATAAGTAATGCATTGTTCGAATTGATGGTGATTACCTCTTTTATTTTGGAGTTGGCATGGTTCTTATCCCTTATCATAGTTTAGATTTTATTTTATGTATGTTAGATGAATGAAGGATTTGATTGTTTAGATTGGTGAAACTTTTTGCTCATACTTTTGTTGGATGGATGATTTTCATTCAATGTGTAAAGTTAGGTTGAGCTTTTGATGCAGATGCTTAACTTCTACTCTGAGTAATATTGTTCAATTGTTGGTATTATTCGTAAGTGTGAAAATCTTGAGCACAACCTTAGAAGATTGCACATGCTTTGCGTAGTTGTCCAAGAGTGGCGAAACAAAGTGTTGTTTATTAGTTTCACCTAGTCTTTACCGTCTCTTGAATCCTTAGGAATAGATTAGAAGTTCTAAATCCTTACCTCCTTTTTAGTTTTCTTGAAATCCATGATCCAAAACCCAAAATGATAAATCTCCACTGTGAATTGAACGAGCCAAGCATAAGTCCCCCTTGTATTTCAGCATACATAACCAAGGTAGCTATCCGACATAAAGTCGCTTGTTCGCACATATAGACCTTGGAGTCACCTTGTGGTCTTTCTCGCAATATTGGCACAAGTAGTGATTTTGTTCAGGAGAGGATAGAGTATCCTTGTGGTATTTTATTCTAAGTGTTCGGTAGATGATAAAACGTCCACCAACAAGTGGGAGGACAGGAGTACAATATGAAATTGAGATAGGTGGCGAAGCCAACCTCTTCCACTTATGCAGTGGGAGGACAAGAGTACAATATGAAATAGAAATAGGCGGCAAGGCTAGGCTGCTCTTCCACTTATGCAGTGGGCAATATAAGAAAGTAAAGTGCAGAATGAAATGGACTGTTTCAGTACTACTACATACAACCTTACAATGAGCAACTCTGTAAGATACCATCAGTACAATAAAGCTCCAATCTCCAATAGATAAAGAAGGTACTCCAAGAAGCTACAAAACACGAAACTGAAAAACACAAGTCAAAATGAACAATTTACCAAATCTGATATAGCCTATCAGCATCACCAAAAATCAGACCAATAGCACTATGAAGTCCATATCTCTGTCAAAACACCTCCGAATGGCTCCAAATAAGTGGTGAACGGGAGTTAGGAAAGGGCGACCAAGTACCAAACAACTAGCTATGCCAAAATGCCCTTAATAATTTATGCACGCTTCCCAATGTCACTGCAGCTTGGTACGACCTGCCTAGAGAGGGGCGATCTGTTTTAAAAATCAGGTTCTCCAAAAAAATATACGAAACTTAGCAAGAAGGGGCGCCGAGCACATAGGAATCCAATGAGCCATTACCTAGAACAATCAGAAAATCAGGTAGTGAGATATGAAGGATTAACTGCTACAACCATGAATCTGACCAGCAGCATGAAAAACGCTTCAAAACTCAAAAAACTGAAAATGCATCAATGGAATCCATCTCCAAATAGCTCAATGTATCCCTTTGAATGAGAAATAGTCTCTCCAATCAGCTAGGTGCTATCTCTCAAGCACGAAATTGACACAAGGCTAGGAAGCTCTCAACTTTGAAGTACAAGTCTAGGACAAATTCGGCAGCACTTCGTTGTAAAATATTCATGGATGCCAAAACAAGAGTCCAATACTCTCATTTATAACCTTGGTGCTTCCAAATTCAAATTCACATTCCCCCCAAATGGACGCCAAACCCAAATCCATGATCATTATACATTAATTTGATATTTGCATTTCATTTCCCCTTTCTTCCCAAGTCGATCTTCATGAGGTAGCAAATATACTTTATAAAAATGTCAATAAAATATAATGGGGCGTCCAAGATGAATAAGTGAAATACATCACAAAAATTAACTTATTTCTTCCTAAGGCGTCCATCATGCCTTAACTGATATTTCACTTTATAAAACATTTCATGAGCACATAAGGAGGGGCGTACCACTTAAGGAGGTCCAATAATAATATAAAATGCATTAAGTGAAAATACAACTTAGGTGCCCAAACCTTATGACTTAAAATATTACTTTATCACCTCAAGTCGTCCCCTTAAGTCATAACTAGAAATACATAAGTCACACACCTAGGCCAAGGGGCATTAAAATACATTAAAAATTACTTTTCCCATGTGTTGAACAATTGCCATAGTGAACCGAAGGCTAAAAGTACTGAAAACTGCACTGCCAAAAATAGCCTCTGAACTGGATTATTGAAACCTGCCAAAAATAGCACTGACAAAAATAGTACTTACTATAAATAGAATATTGCAAAAAATAGTAAGTATCTCCAAAGTGATTTTAACCACATTTCAAGCAGCTGTCACAACTTACTAAAAATAGTAAATTCGGAAAAGTCCTCAAATTCAATTGCGTGTCATACCATCACGTAGCTCTCTAAAAACCCAGAAAAACCTAGAAAAATAATTTGTCCTTGCCCCCACTTACTAAAAATAGTAAGTATGCCAAACTCCACTGATTGCTACGCATGTACCATCATTGCAAAGCTTTTCGAAAACCCAGAAGGAATCCAGAATCAAAACTATAAAACTCCAACATGCAAGCCACCAAAATTGTCAAAACATCCTCCTAGAAAAATAGGAAACCCAAATTCTGCCTTTGACTGAGCAACGGGTCTTGGGATTGGCCAACAATCCCCAAACCAAACTAGAGCAGAAAAGGGGAAATTACAATAGATGTCGGTACATTATAGTTGCCACTGAGTACCTCATGATTTGGGCAGAGGCAAGGGCATTCTCAGACAAAACCACCATTAGTACGACAAGATTCCAATATGAACAAATTGTCACAAGGTTCGACATCCCAATTTAGATTACTAGTGACTGTGGGGTACATTTTGTGAACCACGTAATTAGGACTATGACGGCTGAATTTAAAATTTTCCACAATCTGTCAAGTCTGTAATACCCCGGGGCGAATGACCAGGCAAAATCAACCAATAAGATTCTAGTATCAATCATCTACAAGTCATGTGGGGTGGAACATGAAGATTAGGAGGAGCGGCTTCTGGTGGTACTTTGGGCGTATGTACTATGTACAAAGTGACGACAGGTCACACACCCTTGAACTCATATATGAGCAAAAAGTGGTGGTACCAATAGAGTACACCGTATCGAGCCTACGGATTGCAATAGAAAACCGTTTGGGTGATGTAGAGAGATAGAACAAACGACTCCTAAACCTTACCATGCTGGATGAACGAAGAATGACGACACAGTGGGCAATTGAGGTGGCCCAACGACGACAAAAGTTTTGGCACGACAAACACCTCCGACGGATGAACTTCTGACTGGGACAGTGGGTACTAAAATCTAATGACCATAACGAACTCCGTCCAAAGAAGTTCAGAGTTCATTGGATGGGGCCATATAAAATCAGGGAAGTTGGCAAGAATGGTGCAGTGAAACTATCAACTTTGGACGATAATCCTATCTGTGATCTAGTGAACGGCTCGAAGTTGAAAATTTATAGAGAACGAGAGCACACTGCTGTAGCCATCAATATGCTAGGCTACGCCACGAGAGGTGATTGGAGAATCAAAAGGAGCAATGTGCTCGAAGAAGATCCAGTGATCAAAGGAGAGCTATATCGAGCTGATGAGGATTGGACTAACGTTGTAATCTTCCTAGAAGAGAGGATGGTGTAGAAGTAGGTAGAAGGCGTGGCAGTTCCATGAGTACACAAGCACCTGATAAACGCCTATTTTGGCACTCCTGTTGTATGGGTAAGATTGGGTGGCCACTGGACACCAAAGGCACCATACGAAGGGCCACACCAAGAATATCTAGCCTATGAGATCGATGAAGAAGCCAAAGCACGACGACAGGAGGAGGCTGCTAAAAGGAAGGAACCAGAGGAGGCCGAGTAAGATTTAGAAGAGGAGATTGACCTTGCCGAGTACGAAGTGACTCCCGGCCCACGCCTAAAAATGGTGGTTAAGGCAGTAGATTGTTTCATTGCAGAAATTCATCTTGGAAACAAGGAACCATCTTCTAACTCGCTATGGCGAGTGATTCCCAACCCGGCTGACCCACCACAAATTGATGGGGAAAAGGTGACATGGTACCAACAATATGGATGATACATTGATGGACGGTATAAAGGGGTTGGGCTGGCACCCTTGTTGGATAAGATTTTTGACATAGAATATATGGTTATGTGTTGCGAGCAGGAGTGCTAGAAGCGGTCACCATTCACTTGCTGGAGGTGATACGACTCGGAAATAAAAATGCGACCCCACATAGAGCCCACTCGGACAAAACAGAGCATAGAAATTGGCAGTGATGATGAGGGAAGTAATAAAAAGCATAGGCAAGAGGTAATAAAAAACTGAAAAAATTAAAAAAAGCCATTGCCGGACAGGAGACAAATTTTACTAGGCATACTAGGAAGAAGTAGTACAAGAAAATAAAGGCCGAGAAGTATCGAGGAATGTTGAAGGTACAAAAAATAAAATTTAAGTATTTCGGCATAGGAAAATATTGGAGGAAATATGTTTTAGAAAAAGTGTTGAAGTTAGAAAAAGTAAGAGTGGATGTAAACATTAAAAAAAAGGGGTTAGATTTCATTAAAAAATTAAAACAAATGGAGGAATTAATAAAGTTGAGGAAGGAAAAATTAAATAAAGTAAAATGTAAAGCATTTTATAAAAAATTAATGCATTATGTACTCCTCACCCTAACCTTGGCATCTAAGGGTTATAAAACTTCACAAAATGGGCATTTAGCCCGAAAATGCAGGAAGAGGTGGAATTGAGAACGAAGTGGTGAGCAGAAAGATTCACGGCGAGTCAAGAAGAAGACCATCTATCATACGAATTGGTACCGTACATAGTTATTTTGGAAGGAACTGTACACTATACAGATACAGTGCCAAGAATATTTTGTTACACCATACGCTGTAGAAGACACATCGTACGCTGTACGGATTTGGGAAAGATTGGAGGCGAAGTCTACACTGTATATCATACAGATTCAAAGATTGGAAGAAGAGAAGCCTACACCGTACAACGTACGGATTCGGGGATTGAAGGTTGAGAAGTCCACATCGTATGCCGTACGGAGGGTGCACAGACAGTTTGGCTACATCGTACAGACAGGGTTTGGTGGGAGATTTTGTTGCATTTTACAGACGACAAACAGGGGTGAGCACCGTACGGATGAAAATTGTGCACATGGAGTTGTCACAGAAACTTTCAATGGCCGTATGATAGGAGGGAGGAAATCCGTACGAGGTAGTTGTGGGAAGATCAAGACAGGAGGAGGCACAGCCGTAGGATAGAGAAAAGGAAGAACCGTACGGAGAGGAGATAAAGTCGCACACAAAAAGGAAACAAGTTAAGTTGTATGGTGAAGAAGAATCACAACAGTACTAGAGAAGTTGGTCTAGACTGAGGAAGTTAAACCTGTACAACCAAGAATTCAATATGGTGAGGACAAGTGTGGGAAATCCAAGATAGGCCAAGAAAGGAGATTGTTACAATAACGGTCATAATGGTTAGCACTCGGTATATAAAGGATACAAGGGTTTCAATTCGAACATTTCTAGCATGGCCAACAGTAGTAAGACTAGAAAAAATCAGCCAGGAGTGCGAGGGATTAGCAAGTGACGGTAGAGAGCTTGATGTTTAACAGCATCATTGGCATAGACTGCCGTACATGGTGGCAGGAAGCCTTGAAGGACCACCCGTTGAGAACTATTATGCGTAAAGCAGAAGTAGACAAGGCCATTCAAATGCTTGTCTTCAACGTGAGAGTTCCAACCTGTGCTACGAATGATGGTGGCAGGATATGACCAAGACTCTAATCGGTCGATGATCGAGTTTCAAGGAAATAGAGTCACCGTTTCTTATGAGCTGGGGGAGTTTGCTAGAGTATTTGGCATCCTAGCTGAAGGTAGCAAAACCGGCTGGCAAATTGAAGGAGGAAAAGTGTAGACTACTATAGTTAGTGTGTCAGAGTGACCTCACAGATGAGCAATGGAAGGGGTTGTGGAGCAACACAAACAACCGAGGTGTGAAGAAAAGCTCATTGCCACAGCCAAGTAGAGATGCATTCTGGACCTAATCAAAAGTACGCTGATGAGTGCAAGTAGAGCTTTGGATATCGTGATATGGAGGATCTGCTTGATGAATGGCATTACAGTGGGCATTGTCTATGATTGGGCATTTGTACTTTTGGAGAGGATTAAGGAATTTCTGACTCTCGAGCATAAGACCTTTTACATGGGCCACCATGCCATTGGGTTGTTTCTAGATGCTGTGTATGCAAGTACCTTCAAATTGTTGGGGATGGTTCCAACCCTTTAGTAGAGTAGAACCCAATAAACCTCTGATGTTCTATTGGATGCATATGGATACACTTTCAGGGGAGGGCCGATCGAGGAAAAAGAGATGGCTAGAATGGCAGGACTTGGAACCGAGTGGAGAGGCCGACACAGAAGAGGAAGTGTGGGTGAAGAAGAGGATACGGTGGAAGTGGTGTCGATCGAGAGTGATAGTGAGGACAATTTTTTTCGAGTAGCTGTGCATGGAGAGGAAAGGGGACCGCCATAGCTAGAAGGTGAAGCTGTGGAGTTAGAGGACATACGGGCTGAGAGTGGAGATGATGTTGTCGAAGGGAGTGGGTAGCCATAGATGGGGACCGTACCAGAGGGAGTCCCTATGAAACCTAAGGGCTGTGGGAGCAGCGTCATGTTTGCACCTGTGCAGCTGTCCCTGACAGCATGTTTGATATAACCCCGTGTGGCTGTCGTGAGAGTCACTACACTAGAGGGTTTGTAGGAGGCCGCCCCCATGACCACTACATGGGGGAGTAAGCATGTTCATACCAGCACCATACCGGCCAATGGAGTTACAATGGCTAGTGTACTAGTTTTCGTACCTATGTCTGGCATCGTACATGCATTTGTCATGCCTATGGCACCCCCTGCATCAGTTGTACTTGCTGAGACTGTACTCGCACTAGCGGTTACTGAACCAGTTACATCTACCGAAACAATACTAGGCGATTGACGAACAAAAGATGTGGATGCTTCCTGGGACAATTGGCTGGGCAAATTCATCGTGGCACCAAACACACCCCCAGCTTTTGTTGTGACCTTTTCACACATCGCCCCATTGCAAACTGATCCCCACTCTTTCCCGCTTTCTTGCTTTTTTTGGCAGTCAGGTGACAATTTCGAGCTTTCAACGCCTGAGTCTTATTTTTGATGTGGTCATGTCCAAAGGTCTTTAATGTGCTAGCAATGTTAAATTTTGAGTTTTGAAGTCAATAGGATCAAAGTGTTTAAAAATGTTAAAATGTCAAGGTCATCCTAAGTTTTTTATAAGTGTTGAGGTTGTAACTTGCTTTAAAATTTGAGCGAAATATGTCCCTATAGGAGCGTCAAAAGTCCCTATAGGAGTCATTCTTCCACTCCTAGGAGGTAGAATATGTCAAAAATGCACAAAGTCCCCATGGTCTCCTATTTTCCACCCCTCAAATCTAGCTAAAATGTTAAAAGTCCCGATGGAAATAGAATTTCCATTGTGCGAAATGATGAAATTTGACAAGTTTGGGCTTCTAGAGTGTGAAAATCATCACAGTCCCGATGGAAAACGTTTTTCCCCCATGAAATTAAGGCATAAAAGTGAGTTGTTTTGATGGGAGGCATTTTTCCGCTCAGTGTTAGAAGCGAAAATGGACTTTGTCTCGATGGAGCATGATTTTCCACTCCATTTTTGAGCAAAAAGAGTTATTTTAATGATGAAAATGGTCTCAGTCTTGATGAGATTTGTTTTTCCCCTCATGGACTAAATTTTCAAGTTGTTTTGGGGAAAGTGTCGATGCATCAGGAATCTCCATTGAAGGTGTTCCGATGGAGGTCGTTTTTCCAGTAGACCTGCAAGGAGCGAAAATACATTAAGTATATGTGTCCCGATGACCCATGTTTTTCCACCAGGAGGTAAAATGACTAAGTTAAATGCAAAATGAGTGTCCCGATGGAGGTTGTTTTTCCACCAGAGGGAAAATGATTGAAATGAAGTGAAGGAAGGACGGATTTGTGTGTCGCGATGAAGGTCGATTCTCCACTAGGGACAAAATGTGAGAAAATATTAAGCTTGTGTCTTGATGGGGTTCGATTTTCCCTTGGAGGACATTATGATGGAATTTGACAAGTTTTAATGGGAAGTTGAGTCTCGATGAAGGGCGAATTTCCACCAGGGGGTATTTTACATGAATGTGATCAAATTTGTTTGTCCAAATGACTGCCGATTTCCCCCTGAAGTGGATTTTATGGTGAAATGAGTTAAGTGATGGGATTATAATGTCCAGATGAGGGTCGATTTTCCTCTCAAGGTGATAATTTGTATAATGGGATAAATTTAAATGAAAATAATGTGTCCCAATGGGGTTCGATTTTCCCCAAGGGGCTGGATTGAATTCAAGTGAGATTTGTAAGGTGAATGTGTCCCAATTGACATGAATCTTCCCACCATGTGCATTTAATGATCAAACAAGGTAAAAATATTGCTGAGTGTTGAAATCCCAATGCATATTGATTTTCCACTTGGCTGGTAAAGGCAAATTTTTATCCCACATTGGCTGTGTGGTGACTCTCCAAGGTAAAAACATGAATAAAACATACAGTCTAGCGCCTTCTATTATATTTTTTTGTGACTGATTTGACAGTTGGAGAACTAGAAGGGCTGATTTGAGGTGTGCCAATGATAAGTAGAGGGTGCGATTTATTTGAGGCATCCATTACCTCTACATTGGAGTCGCTGGAGCTGAGAGGAAAGGCGCCATGGCTGGTTGAAGTCTGAAACACTTTCTTTCCAGCCACCATTCACTTACACAACATTGTTACCAGCACTTATTTGCAGACTAAAACGATTGTTCCCAGCCATTGTGTGCCAAGACGTGTTGATTTCCAGCTGATTGAGGCAAAATTGCATTATGTGTGGAGGTTGCGCCATGATTGGGGGTGTTCCCAGCCATTGAAGATTGAGTTGCAGGGGTGTTTTCAGACCCCAAACTCAGAAAATCAGACCTGAGACAGCATTTTGACATCAAAATCATTCATTTTTTGAGTTTGCAAGGGGTCTTCAGATTTATATATTGCAATCAGATTTGTTTGAAGTCTGAAATTCAGGTTCATGAGGGGCAATATGTCTCATTTTGATAAAAAATTATACATTTTCAGAATTTATGTTACTTATTGTTTAATTTCTGATTTTTGAACTCATAAATATGAAAAAACCTTTCAAAATCAGAACTTAGGGCAATTCTGAAAATGAATTATTAAAGTTATTTTATCATGTTATTAACTTCCAGCTTCATATAGGCGCCATGTCTAAAGCGGGGATATCAGCAAAGAAGACTCAACTGAAGATTGTGCAAGAAAGTTACTACTTGGAGTTGTAGATAACATCCCAATGGAAGATGATTGGAGATGCCAACATGGAGTACTTGGATGTGAAGAGGATGAGGTGGAGAATGTTTGGAACAAAGAATCATCTACCATCATCCTTGGCGGCTAATATCACGAAGAGTGGAATCTACCACGCAACTGGTTTTCCACCATCCATTTAGTGCAATGAGCTTATGGTTGAGTGTGCGAAGCATTATGATCCACAAACCAAGATGATCAGATCACCTAAGGGGTTGGTGCTTGCATACTTAGTTGAGGAGTCGATTGGGGAGGCATTTGGAATCCCTAGATATACATACATGCATGAGAGAACCAAGGAAGAGGCCCAGGCTAAATTTGAAAGAAGATTAGAGTCGTGTTTGACAGTTATCGATAATGAGTGGGTCCTTGAGACAAGGCATCACCACTCTAAGTTACCTAAGAGACTTCTATGTTCAAACTTCAAGGAGGAGTACGATGATTTGAAATTTCTACTCAACCGAGTCACGGGAGCACCTCAAAAGGCGCTATTTGAGACATGGATGTATTACTTTATTGAAGAGATAGCAGGAGGAACAATGATGATCAACTGGGCGAAGATTATAAGTGACAACTTGGACATCCAGTTGAGGAGTTTGGAGAGAACTAGGATGTTTTACATGACTTCCTACCTAGTCTACATGCTTGCAAGACATATAGTTTACAAAGGATTGATATGCAAGGGCGAAGTTGGGAACAAGCCTAGACGATACAGAGTACACAAATGCTATCCACAACTCCATCTACATGAGATTGAGCAGTATAGGAGGGTGAACGAGGCTTTCACTATGTACATCATACGGTTGTTGCAAGACGAAATACATAAACGATTGTCCAATGAGGCAATGTCACTCAGAGAAGTATGGATGATGGTGTATCCATCTTTCTACCTTCACATACCTAAGGATTCAAGGATTCACTTCAGAACCATACAAGCTTCGTAGGTATCCGATAGATAATATGATGTTACTTGAGGAAGTGAGGCAACTCTTAGAGGATGATTTCATCCAAAAGGTGAAGCACAAGTAGGGGATAACTTTTCCCATCGCGCTTGGGAAGACGATGGAAGTATGCCACACCGCAACAGCAACAGAGACAATTAATGAAGAATTGGAATTCTATCATCTTGGAATTTATTGAGGTAGGGATCGATTTGGTCCATTTCAGAATTGTGACAACGAAGGGAGGGAAGTTTATACACAAAATTGACATCGAGGATTATTGGGCTAATCTCATGGATGAGCTCGCAGTTAGGAGGAAGATGTGGTCTCGGATGTCAGTAGACTTCATGAAGAAGTGTAACTTCTCCATTCTAGATCAGGTGTAGGATGATAGGGATCACATCCATCTACAATATGCAAAGGAGAAGACATTGCCTAGTTGGTCACAACCTTGAGTTGGTGTATTTGAATGTTTTGATGTGAGATGTGAATGATTGCTCCAGGGAATGGGTGGACAAGTACATTAATGAGTTGAGAAAACAAAAGGTCACCCTAACCTATGAGAAGATGAGAAATTAGTAGTTCTCTCTCTATGATGATGAAAGGACAATAAGAAATGTTAGAACACACAATGATGAGGAGAAATAGGCTCCCAAAAGAAGGAAAGGTATGCCTGGAGGATCACAAACAAAAGGCAAGGAGTTTGTTAGTGAGTAGTCAAGGCACAAGAAGCATAAGTCTAGCACTCCTCAATCTACGACGAGTTCCTCATTCGTGAAGGAGAATGATATGACAAAGAATCCAAACAGGGTTCCGACACGGAGATCCTATCGGAGAATGACCAAGATCTACATGCTACAGCACAATCGGCACCACATGAAGATGATGAAGAGCAGACATGATCTCCTACAATTCAGCTTGAGGTCAATTTGGGCTACAACGTTTTACATTTGACTAAAGATAAAGAAATGAAAGATGATGTTATTTCAGCCTTGAGAGGACTTGATGAAGATCAACACCTCGAAGATGGGATTGAGTTTTCTACAATTCCCGATTGGTTGTTGAGTAGCATGGAGAAGAAGAAAGCGATAGAGGCGCAACCCATAGAAGACATTGATGACTTCCTAGCTAGGGTTGGCAAGGAAAAAGAGAAGAAGAAAGCGGAGATGTTCTCTAGAATTACTAGAGATTATACAGGAGCACATATTGCACAAGTGGCTTTCCCTACAGGTGATAAGACTAGAGATGTGGTCACTCCTATGGATTATTAGGTTACCATGATTGACCTTGGACCAACTACAAAGAAACAAGAGTTTCAGGAACTCGATGATACCATTAAGGCAATTGAGGCACGATTGGATAACGCTATTGAAAAGAAAGAGATGCTTGAAATTGAGAATAGGAGACTCAAGGAGTATATTGAAGGGATGAATTCGCTAAGGCGTGAGGATCCTACTTTTGTCTCACCCATTGCTATTGCTCATGCATCCCCCTTTGATCATGAGACAATGAGGAAGACATATCAGGAGGTTGGAAAATGGATAGAAGATGTTTCAAGGCAAGCAGATGATTTCCTAGTTTAGTTTGTCCAAGCATTTGATAAGATAGTGATGCTCATATTCAGGATGCAGTATTTGGAGGGAGTTTGGGAAGATTTCCAACCAATGCAAGAAAAGACTATTCCTGGTTTCAAGGTGTTGAAGGGGATTCCTATGTCCATATTGATCCAAGAGGGAGTTGTTCAGGAAGGTAATGTTTATGATTTCCATGGTTGGTATTGTTCTTTGGCCATGCGGAGGTCAATGTATGATCATGCGAAGCAAGAGTGCATGGAGATGGAAGGATCCATTCAAGAGATACAATCCAAGATCCTTACATCTATTGAAGAATTGTTGGGACAAGATGTCCATGCTTCCAACAGTTTGAACTTGGAAGAGCTAAAGGAGAAGATGAAGTTTATTTACTTCAACAAGTTGGAATCCATAAGGAAGAATCAACTAGATGACTTGGTATCTCTCATCATTCACATCAACAACTTGCGAAAGCTTATGCCGGATTGGGAAAACATTTTTGATGCTTCTTCAGATGCCTTGGATGTGATCGATTTGCAACAGGAAGGTCTACCTAGTGTTACAATGGAGGAACTCAACTCGGTCTTAGCTAGATTTGTTGAGTATGCAACTAGAGAGAGAGGGATGCAAGCCGAAACCTTCTAGAAGACTCCCTACTTGATGACTAGGTGTCATCCCATTGGACCTCCTTTTTTGATTCCACTTTTGATGTAAACCCTAATTAGGGCAATGTTTGCGTGATCTCGGCCCTTGATTCTAAATGAATCTCAGCCATTCATTTCAGTCTGAGACACTATATAAACCCCATTCCTCTCATTTGTAAGAGAGAGATTTTTGAGAATTGTCGCCTATATGCTGCTAGATTGAATTTAATCATTGAAGTTTGGTGATTTTATTGAGATTTTGAAGCATTGTGTGGTTCTTATACCTCCAAATTTCGATTAGAATTTGTTTTCAAGTATTTTAGTTGAATGATAGAAATTGTTGAATGCATTTGTATGAAATTCGTTTATCCATACCACTAGCTTCTTGCTGATTGCAAGCTTGCCTTGTGTGGTCAACTGGAATCAAAATTCGAACTTACTTCAATTTGTGCTTGCTCATTGATATGCATCCAATTGATGGTGTTAATGTTGCTTAGTATGAATTTGAACATCTATAAAATTACCCTAGATGATTGCACTAAGCTTGTGTTGTTCTTTGATGACAAAGCCTAGCCTAGTTGAATTTCATTGAATCATTCGCTATCTCTTACATTCTAGGTTTAAGATAGGATTAGAATAGAACTCCTAGACCTTTCCTCTTTTGCATTTTATTTGAAAATCTTTGTTAAAAATAGGTTGAGAGCTCAAATTGCAAAATCCTAAGTCATTCGAAATCTTTGGCAAACCTACTCCATTCATGATAAATTCGAAATCTTTAGAACAATTGTGTAAGTCCCTTTGTGAAAACAACAATTCACATCAAACCATTAAGTTACCCACATGTCAAGAACTGATATTGGAAACCTTGGAATCATCTTAGTTGATAAGATATTTAGCATCTAAGGTGACTTTGTTCAAGAGAGGGTAAAATACTTTGGTATTTTATTCTGTGTTCGAAATGTCTTAAAAACACATCAACACCTCCCTCACCACGTATAGTTGAGGGTGGTCATGTTGGAGAGGAGTGGCAGCAAGAAGGGGATGGGTGGATGTAGAGGTACATCTAGAGGTGGAGCATGGCAGTAAGAAGGGGAGTTAGAAGGCCAACACTATCATTGACATTGAGGATGAAAACATCCAAGTAGGAGAAACGGGGACGATGGGTGCTTAGTTTGGTAGAAAGGAGGAAGACCACGAGGACGACAACATTTGGGTGTCGAAACCTGACCCACAGGATGCACTTGGATCCATCCGCAGATTCTTGGTCGAGTTAGATGATTTGATTGGTGTTACTCTTGGGATTGCAAACCTAGCTAGATAGGTGGATGTGGGGTTGGTACCTGAGGCAGAGAGACTCTTCGCCTTCATGAGGGGTGGATGCGAGGAGGAGTTTGCACGACACTTTACACAGTGCGGTTGGCCAACTTTTGAGACTGAGAAAATGGTGGGGAGTTGGCGACTGGTGCGTGCCATGGAGGGATAGGGAAGACTTGGGCCTATGCTGCAGGGCATGGATAGCTTCGTGGTGATTTTTTATCAGATGCGTAGGGCTGAGGTAGGGCGAGAGGTTGCCATGAAAGAGGTTGCGGGCGTTAGAAAGGAGTTGGCCCTTCAGGCCAAACTAACGGCGACAAAGCAAAAATTGCGGGCTGCGTTGGAGAATGAGGTACGACAACAAAAGACACTTTTAGCTAGGTAGAGTACCAGGGTGGGAGATATGTAGGAGCGTCTGGCCATACTAATGACACAACTAGAGCGGAAGGAGAAGGACATGATGGAGGCGTTTTATATGGTGAAGACAACTTAAGAGCACCGACTTGTTGCTGAGTGAGATTTGCAGCTCCGCACGTAGCAACTACAACACCTTCAATAGCATCTTTCAACATCCTCCACTACTCGAGGGATTTCTTCTCACCCTCCCAGTTCTTAGTAATGCTATAGTTGATAGCCCCATTTTGTCTTAGTCATTTGGAAGACGACTTTTTTTGGGAGGGCTGATGTAGACTGCAAATATGCCGCGTTAAATAATACTTTGTTATGTTTAGTTTTAATAAATGGCAATGTAATGTTCTCGTAGGGTTACTTGGTAGTTGTCGATGGTTGGTATCTCAACCAACCGTCGGGTTGTATATATATGTTATATTGTATCGGTAACGGGAGCATTGTTGTATCAATTACATGCTGGAAATAAAGATATATCATTTTGCCATATGTTGTTGTAAGTTCTATTTGCTTTGTTGATTTATGTGTTGTATATTTCCTGTTTACTTCTGGTAGTTAAAGAACATAGCCTGTAGGGAGCAAACAATCATACCAAATCTGCATTAACTGATAATATGGTTGTAAATGATGGCTGGTCCTTTATATTTCCAATTTCTCACAATTCGCCTAATGTTGTAGTCTTTATATATATGTCTTGGTGGTCCGTATTTCTTGATCCCTTCAGTTCGCTGATTACTGAAGGTGTTTCTCCTTTATCTAGAGGTTATTATTTATGTTTCTCTTGTGATTCAATAATCTCTATTGTGTATTCTTCCTCTTTTCCTTTCCTTTATATCTTTCCATGTGAGGGAGAGGTTACACCTCTTCATCATGTATGCCCTTTGGCAAGAGACACACCCTTTCTACCATTAGCACCCTTTGAAAGAGTGCAACTCTTCATTATATCTGCTGTTTGAAAGGGGCACAACCTTTCAAAATCAGATCTGCACTTCTGATTCCCAAAATTATCCCTCTCTCAAATGACGTTCTCTTCCCCCTTTTATATCTCATGTTTGAGGGAGTCACACCTTTTCATTTTGTCTTTTGAGTCTTTGGCCATTCATTAACTTAATTAAATTTTAATTATATTTAATTATATTCTTGTATATTTTAATCTTAATTTTTTTTTTATTCTTTTGAATTTGAATTTTATTATTATTATATTCTATTTCAAAGTGGGGACATTACAACTAAATCTGCCTTCTCCAACGATTCTTGCTTTGATGCCTGTTTCACACCTCCGTAGCCTTCACTTTCAAAGAAAAATGCAACCACCTTCAAAACAAGCTTGGAAGAAAAAAATGGTGAAAAATGCAAGTATGGAGGAAAGAAATGAGTGAATGAGCAAAGAGGTCAAAATTGAGTCATATGGGCGAAATTAGGGTTTGACCGACTTTTTTAAGCATATAAAAGTTGTTTTTTTAATTGGTGGGCCTTTTTTTTGGTGCCCATTCAGCCGGGTATGCTTGGGTTTGTCCTTAGTTGGTCTTGGGTGCTGGGATGCACTCGGGACAAACCCGGATTGCACCAATACCCAGTTCCAGGTGGGTAGAGCAAAACCTGGTATCGTAAGTTATGGGCATTGATTAAATCTCTTATTATGATCTAAGCGCCCCCTCTACAAGAGATTTTTGGAAATTTTGATTGAGTATTTGATTTTTTGGAGCTGATCACCCCTCATCTGCTAGTACCAAATTCAAGGAAAGGTTGACCTTGCATCTTAGTTCAGTTTAAGGTGAATATGTTTTTTTTCGTTCTTAAGGAGTTGTCCGACTACAATAATTGCTGGAAGGTGTTTGATTAGTTGAGAAGGGTTGAAAGTGGTGGAATGAAATCTGGAACTTATTGCCCTTGCAGGTAGCGTTAAGTTTGTCATCACTTGAGGTTTTGGTGAAATGATTTAAGCTGAAGTATGCGAATTTGTTCGGTTTATTGCATGATTGTAAGATGTCTTGAATGGTTGCAAACAAGTTTGGAGTGGCTGGTGCATTCTGGAAGTGTATTGAGTTGTTGGGAGTTAAAATGCCTTGGTTGAAAGAGGCTAATCTGCCATAACAGGGACCGCTTGAGAATCCTTCTTCTTGCTTGCATGTTTAAAGAAGTTAATGACAGTTATTGGACTGATGTGAGCATGTTTTGAAGGGTCCTTTCCACTTTCATGGTGTTGTGACACATATTACTGCATTCTGAGTTTGCATTGACATAGGAAAGTGGGAATATTTTTAAGTGTGGTGACAGGGTTTATATTAACATGTAATTCTTCTTAAACTTCTATATAACATAAAATTTTGCAATTCAATAATGGTTTTGATTTTCAAAGCTCATCTCTCGCCTTGGAAAAATTGACTTTTCCATGTTTGATCCTAAGAAAAGCTATTTAGTTTCACATTCTATAAGAAACATCATGTTATTATAACTAACTAATTCTAAATATAATGTCATTTTTTCCACTTGTAAGATATGAAAATGATAGTGGAACTTGTGAGTTATGGGCCCATAATGTAATCTAAGATAGAATTTCATAATAAATGTGTATTTGTTTTGCTAACAAATCCAAGGAGATTATGAGCATTAATGAATGTTCATTTGTGTGAATTATTTGTGGTTTATGATGAGGAATTATTTGTTCATATGATGTTGGATGTTTGATGTTTACTTGAAATTCTTGACATAGTATCGGAACCTTTCCAACTAATTAATTGTTTTGTCATAGTTGAAGGAAAATACGTGCAACAACCATGCATCATTATATTTCGTTTTTCACTTTAATGAGATCCTTTTCTTATAGATTTTGTCCAAGTCACAATGTTCCATCTACTCCAAATTATTTTATTTGTTGATTTCTTAGGTCTCGTTGGACAAGAGATAGCCATGATTTGTTCCTCAATCCCAATGTTCCTTAAGTACAATTTTTGATTTTTTAAGAAGGTTTAGATTAGGTGGTCAACATAAATAATTTTGTTTCCTAAAATATAATTCAATAATGATAAGATGTTTCTTGTTCAAGCAATAAGGGGAAGGAGTGATAAATGGAAAATTGTTAAAATATAAATTGATAATATCTTCTAACTAAACTACTCCTTTTACTTGCTTAGTGAAAAATATTATACATTTCATATTTTCAAATGATATATTTTTTCAGCTTTTTGACTCTAATACCAAATATAGCGTTAATTTTTTTGAAGTATAAAATATAAAAAAGATTTAAGTTATTATTAGTTAAATTGATATTTCTAGCAAAATCAACATAAATATAAATAACCAATTTAATTTACAGCATCAGTTTATTATATTTTCATCCAAAAATATGATTATTTAACATAATGAAACAAATGGAGATTCAATCAAGTTAACACCAAAATAATATATGTGTATTTTTAAGTATCTTTAAATAATAATAGATCTAAGACTTTTTGAACCAAAACATTGAAATGGTTATTCTCACCCAGGAAGATCTTAGTGGTTTAGGCCCTCTTAGCTATGGCAAACTCTTGGAGTAATTTGCATGATGAAACAGATTATGTGCCATGCTTGGGCATTGAATATAGGGAACTTTTTAGAGGTATGGAATTTCTTCTTCTCAAAGTAACAAGTGTTTGCAGGAATCAGCCATGACCAAAAAAATAGTTTTCTGTTATAGGCAAAACATTTCAAGTCATCAAGGTGGTCAAACCTTATCTTTGTACTGAGTCATAGATGAGTCCATTGTTCTACTTTGGGTTTGATTTAGTCTTCTGATTCTAACACTTACCATGAGATTGCTTAGGGGCATCATTATCAGGTTCACAATCCACATCGGATGGGCACACAACTTAATATATGATGAAATATCTTTGTATTTACTAAACATACTTGAACTCAATCAACATTTGAAAAAGAGACGAAGGATCTTGAGATGCAATTTTAAAACTGATGTTGATCTTACAGGAAATCTTGATCTTCTTGCAAGCAAAGTGTTTTGGGTTGGTTAATGCTCTTGAAATTCTCATATGTAGGCATTTTAGGAGAGAAGTGATGCAAGAGTATCCAAAGGTGTAAGAGCAGTCTTGCATCACCAAAAAATATGTAATTTTATTTGGTCATTTGTTTAAACTTTATGGTTTTTCAGTAACTTTCTAGAAATTAGTTAGTCAACATAGATCTCATCAACATTTTATTGCAATTACATATTTTCCCTCAAGATTGGAAACGATTGTTCATCATAGATCCTTCAACATCATATTCAAATCTCAAGAGAATTTGATGATCACAAAAGCATGTATTAATTTTTGATCCTTTTTTGGGTTTAGTAGAAGAAATGTTTGAGGTTTGCTCTAATTCTGAATATTTGTGACAATAAAGGAACACATTACAAGATACGTTGGGCCAGGGAGAACTTATCGTATGGATTGCATTGATATGCATTGATCTGTAATTATCACACTCATTCCAAAAGGTTCTACACTTTTGACCAACCATACGTTTTATAAGGCATTGATTTTCACACTACATTGCGGGCAACTAAGATTATTCCTAAGGCTATGAGCTCCTCTATCAACATCTTCATAATTATTTAAAGGCACTCAAGTTGAAGATTCAACATGGGAGTCAAGTTGGAGCATTGTATTGCAATATCTTTCAGGTTCTATAATTCATAACTGGACAATTTAGGCCTAGCATGTTGTAAGCCCATCGTGGGAGAGATTAATGACGTTTTGCTTATTGATTATCTATATGCTGAATCAAATTGATTGCATGAGAATATATTTGAGTACTGCTATGAATAGAATGTGTGTGTTTATGTTAGGGTTGCATGTCATGTCCCCTCCTTGATCGTTATATATATCCAAAATGAAGCAATTATTATTATTAATTAATATAATAATTAACAACGAATGATTATTTGAAATTTATTTATTTATTAAATATTATTATTTAATTAATATTTATTACTAATAATATTCTTGAAATATTCAAATAAAAATAAATTAATATTAGATTATAAACATTATTTCTATATTATAAACTATAAACATAATTTACATATTCTTAATTGTTTGCTAAAGATGATTATGGACAGTGACAATCATCTTATTCAGTGCAGTGACTAAGAAGGATAGATTGTTTTGACTAACGAGCAAGATATATGCCAGCGACTGCAAAGATGGATGTGTATCTAAGAAGATTTAGTTAATGCAGCGATTGTGATCATTTAATTGACAGCGTGTATAAAGAGCCAATTATAAGAACTAGAAAGACAGTGATTAATAAGAAGTATTGTGATTGATAGCAGCGATTATTGTTAAGGAAATAAAGCAAGCAAACTAATGAAGTGATTGCTATCAAGAAAGACTTAATGCAAGGAATTTGTGAACAAACCAAAAAGTGCGATTGGTCTGGAGTATTATTATATTCAAATATACATAGCAGCGATTAAGTCTATGACAAAAGAATGCCTCTCTTGGTAAAGATACATATTTTTTGAAGAGTTTGCATTTCTTAGTGGAAGTCATGCCTTTTCAATGGAAAAAGGAAGATATAAAGAATGGTGGTAACATTGTGAGAAAGGGGGGAACAGTTAGAAGGTTTTAGAGGCATTAAACATCCTTGTTCTTGATGGTATGTATGGTGATGTGCTTAATATGAATGCTTAATATATGAAGCATGATAGTGTTCTTATGTAGAACTTAATAATAATATAATTATAGAAAATAATATAATGATTATAATTATTATAATATTTTATAAGAACTGCTCTACAGTAATATATATATTATAGTACTATTGTTAGGTGGCAATTAGGCTAATACTTATAGTTTTGCTAAGTTATGTTTTGTGTAATAAGACAGCCGTTGGTTCCCGAAGGGGTTAGTCGGCAGTTGTGACAGTTGGCATCTCCGCCAACCACTGGGTGTCTTATATAGTGCAATGTAAGGGAACCATGGCAATCTTGTTGTGATTGTTACTTTAATTAATGTTTTGAATATAGTTGTAGTTGCTGGTTATATGTTCTGTGTGCATTTACTATTTATTCCGTGAGCTTGAACAACTCACCGTAGGGAGTAAACATTTTGGTGCCGTTGCCGATTCAAATGCTGGAGATCAATATGGCGGTAGGCGGTAGGCACTAATGGGCCGACCATTCGATTAGCAGTTGATCGTTACTGATAGTGATACACACAAAGAAGTGTCTGAGGCGGAAGCCCGGGAGAATCAATTGACAGAGGACTTGGTAGACCTGTGGGAGGTTTCTGTCACGTAGGGAGGCTCGAGAGAGAGTCGTTCCTAAAAGCACGATACATGGTGAACTCACGGTCAACAAACCTGTCTTTGATCTGCTCGGGAGCCTTCCGAGGCTATTGGCACGAAATTTAATTGAACTTCAAGACCGACAAGAAGAAACAAACCGTGAACGTCGTCGGCAACAAATCCTGCCGCGGTACGAAGAACGAAGCCGTAGGGAAGAGGAAGAGAGGGATACGAGCAGACGTCGTACCCCCCGCAATTAATGCCCCTACGTCCCAACAAAGACGGATGGCGTACTGGTACCAATAGAGAGGTAGGCAAGGGGTCGATACGGAGATCCCTACGTATCAAAGAACAAAACGAACGGAGACGTCGGCTATGAGAGATTGCTGAAGGCTTGGAGAGTCCGGAACGACGAAGCAAGAGTTGGAGCCGTAATCGGGAGAGACAAAAATTGTGTACGTGGAACAAGTTGGTAGGGGTTGCCAGGAACAAGCCATTGCTGGACGCAGCGGAGGAGGATCTCGCCGACCAGGCTGCTCACTCGACGTCGAGTGAAAAATCCGAAACTCAGTCCGAGAGAAATCCGTTGGAGCAATCCGACCGTGACAAAGAGGTTGTACTTGCAAGGTGAGGTCGCTGAACTTTCTGAGAATAACTTGTACCGAATTGGGAATTTGTCTCTTGTGGAACAATAAAAAATAGGAGGGCCAGAACCAGAAACCCCGGGAAGGAGGGAGGGTGACCAAGACGCAGAGGACGCAGGTGGACGCGTAGAAAGATCGTGCACAGAGCAGTACGATTCGATCCGGTCAAACGTGTACAGTACCTTTCACGCGGCACAAAATACCTTTCAGGCGGCACATAAAACCCTTCAGACGAAGGCAATGGCACACAACCAGAGTACGTTAGAGAAAGAAAAGCTTCAAAGGTTCATGGGAGACGGGTCGGAGAACCCCATGTGGCACTGCGAGACATGCATAACCATCTGGGAGGGAAACGACAAAGACGACCAAGATTATTGATTGAAGGCATTCCCGGCCACCCTATGGGGGATTGCAATTGACTGGTATATGGACCTTGATGCCCAACATAAAACATCATGGAACAATTTGAAGAGGGCCTTCCAGGAGGAATTCAAACTCCTGTGTGACGACAATGAAATTGTGGCTGAGATTTACAATACCAAATAGGGAAAAAGTGAAAGTGTTCAGGCTTATAATCGAAGGTTGAAGTAACTATTGAAGAAAATGGAGAACCAACCGCTAGATGGCCTGAAGTAAAGATGGTTTGTCGAGGCGCTGGTATCATCCCTCAGGCGGGAGATGAAGGTGGTCCCTCTGTCGTCATATGACGAGGCTTATAACAGAGTGATGGATATTGAAAGTGAAAGTAAAGCATCGAAGGGGAAACAAAGGGCAAGTGATGAAGGAGTTGAAAGCTGCTAAGGAGAGTGGCAGAGACGGCAAAGAACTTTGGTGCACCGATTGCAAGGCAGAAGGGCATATGAAGGGAACATATTAGAGGAAAGCTTTTTGTGACATCTGTCAGGTACTGGGCCATTCCACTAAGGAATGTCCGTAAAATTTAAAAACATGAAGCACACAAGTGCTCTACACTCAAGGCGAGCAAGCTACTCCACTAGCCACACCACCTAAACAATCAACAAACTCGGAGGCTTCACCAAGAGGATATCGCAATAATCGGCGTGGGAGCAACCGTTCCAATAATAACACTCCAGGGAGCAAAATTCAGTACGATGCAAAGGGGCGGCCCATGATCCAATGTCGGAAATGTAATGAGTGGGGCTACTTTGCTCGGGAATGTCAGAGCGGGAACAATGTTGGAGGTTTGTTGTGCAAATGGTGTGGTCCTGGAAACCATGAGGACATTGACTGCCCGAAACAGAAGGGAGTAAATATGTTGGACGTGAAGGAGCCAGACGAGGAGGTACTAGCAATCACAAGATTGTATAGTAAGAAGGCGGTGTACCCCGATCCTCGTATGGAGGAGAGACTCCAAGAAGCTAGGGCTGATGTGGAACGAGCGATGGCAGAAGAACGAAGGGCCTCACACAATACTGCCAATACCCCACTCCGGTCAAACTCTGAGAAAACTATCATCAAACAAATGTTGTAGTTCACCGTACTCGTACGAGTGTTTGGCCTTTTGCAGACAATGCCACAATTGTAGATGGCTCTTACAAACATATGCGGTGACAACATTGCCAACCAGGAACACCGTCAGATGGCAGCAAAACCATTTGGCACAGACCCCATGGCGGCAACAAAATTACCTGGTATGTCTGCTACAGGCCCCATGCTGCTCACCGTAAGCATTGGTCGGAAGCCGACTGTGGTCAAGATGGAGATAATGGGATAGAAATTGACGAACACCATTGTTGACAGCGGCTCCGGAGTGAATGTGTTACCGAAGGAGACATGGAGGGGTCTGGGCAAGCCAACTCTCTGGCCACCAACATTCCACCTGGTCGGTGTTGACCAACATGGAATCAAGCCCCTGAGGACACTCATGGCACAAAAAGTTGTTGTCGGTACCCAACACTTCTTCCTTGACTTTGTGGTCATACCGTTGGAGAAAAAGGCCTATGATGCCCTTCTGGGGATGGGTTGGCTGATTATGGCAAATGCGAACCATAATGGAAGAAAAACACACTCTCCATCGAGAGTGCAGGCCGAAAGTACATGATCGACCTAGGGAATCATGCCGTAAGTGAGGAATTGGTGTCGTCCGATTCAGACTCAGATGACTTGCATAATTGGGAATGGGGCACACATAGTGGCAAGAAAAGGATGGAACCTAATGACGAAGGGGTTTTGGAACTAGAGGGATGCTTAGAGGATGAAACAAGTTCCCTTGTCGGGCTCTTCCATGGGCAGATGGAAGACTATGAAGTATTTCACCCCGATTGCCACATGTTGCAAATTTGTGAGATCGGGGGATCAAGTGCAAGTACGAAAGATGTAACTTTTCCCCTAGACTACGGGGAGTACCGTGAGGGTGTAGCACGGGTGGATGATACACCTGCGCACTGGTTCAAACAAGACAAATTCATCAAGTATGAGGAGTCCAACGTGAAGAAAGTGAATTTGGGGAACGATGCCGATGCGAAGGTAATCCTGGTCAGGGACGATTGGAACCCCATGTTGAAAGAGACGACATTTAAATTTTCTTGGAATACAAGGATGTGTTCGCGTGGACGTACAAGGACCTGAAAGGGATATGCTCGGAACTATGCGTACATAAAATGCCTCTCATATCGGGTGCCCAACCCGTATGAGGGAGGCCGTACAGGATGAATAACGGCTAGAGTCAATGACGAGATTGTAAAGATGCTGGAGGTCGGAATCGTCTTTAAGGTGGAAACCAGCGACTAGGTATCGCTAGTTGTCATCTCTCTAAAGAAGGAAGCAATATGATCAGGATATGTGTGGACTTCCGATGCTTGAATGCTGTGACTATCAAGGACCCGTTTTGAATTCCGTTCATTGACAACATTTTGGAGGAGGTAGCGGGCCATGAGATTTACTCGTTCCCAGACGGATTTTTTGGATATAACCATATCAGCATTGCCGAAGAAGATAAGCTGTAAACAACATTTATAGTGGAGGATGGAGTGTATGCATACAATCGCATGCCGTTCAAACTGTACAATGCCCCGACCACCTTCCAGCGGATTATATTGCACATCTTTGACGGGATGTCAGTTGGAAGCTTCAAGGCATTCTTGGATGATTGGTCTATCTACAACAAGTAGGAAACCCATTTTAATGCACTCGGGGAGTGCATGGAAAGATGTAGGTAGGCCCGGCTGGCCTTCAACCCCAAGAAGTGCCGGTTCATGGTACCGCAAGGTAAGCTATTGGGGCACATTGTGTGCAAGGAAGGGTTGAGGATGGACCTGGACAAGGTAGGGGTGATTGTGAACATGGAGAGTCCGGTGGATGTCACCGAGGTGAAGTCCTTTCTCGAGCATGTTGGCTACTGCAAGAGGTTTATCAAGAGCTTTGTGTAAGTATCCTGTCCATTAGACAAGCTGACAAGGAAAGGAGAACCATTCAAGTGGGGGACGGAGCAGGAAGAATCCTTTAAGGAGTTAAAATCATGACTGGTGAGTGCACCAATCCTTGCGTACCCTGATTGGGACAAGGAGTTCCACGTTCACGTGGACGCCTCCAATTATGCTATTGGTGCCACCTTGGCACAAGTGGGCATACAGGGATTGGATCACCCTATTTTTTCGCTAGCTGTCTGCTCTCTAAGGCCGAATGAAACTACAGTACGACGGAAAGGGAGGCACTTGGAATGGTGTACTCCGTATAGAAGTTCCGCCATTACCTCTTGACAACACCGTTCACCTTTTACGTGGACCACCAAGCTCTGATGTACTTGGTGAAGAAACCAATAATCCAAGGTTGAGTGAGTCGATGGTTGTTACTGCTCCAAGAATTCACCTTCACCATTGTGGTACGGCCCGAAAAGAGTCATGTCATTGCCGACCAACTGTCAAGGATCAAATCCGGAGAACCGGCGGAAGAAGTAAATGAGGACTTCCCAGACGCTTAATTGTTTCAAATCGCCGCATTACCTCCCTAGTACGAGAGCATTGGCGAGTATATGTCCACCTCGACATTCCCCCCGGACATGCCACCGGCGGAATGACGTAAGATGGCACTGAAAAGTAAAACATTCCAATTGATCAACGACCTGCGCTACAAGATAGGGCCTGACCAAATCCTTCGGCGATGTGTCATGGAAGAAGAAATTCCTGGGGTGTTGAAGGAGGCACACGATGGGCTTGTTGGAGGTCACATGGGACCTAATGCCACAACACGAAAGATACTACTGGCAGGACTGTGGTGGCCCACTTTGCACAATGATGCACGTGAATGGGTTGTTGGGTGTGATACATGCCAATGTGCAGAAAAACCCCTCAAGCGAGATTTTATGCCCCTGTTTCCTTCCCAACCACAAGAATTGTTCGAAAGATGGGGGTTGGACTTTGTGGGACTCTTGAAAGTGAGTAACATGCATAGGTGCCGGTATATAGTGGTTGCCACGGAATACTTGACCAAGTGGGCAGAAGCCAAAGCTCTTCTCGACAACACTGCCAATAGTACGACGAGGTTCCTATACGAACAAATTGTAACCAGATTTGGGATCCCTATCCAGATCATGAGTGATTGAGGAGTTCATTTTGTCAATCAAGTGATCCGTACGATGATAGTGGAATTCAAAATCTTTCACAACCTTTCAAGCCCGTACTACCCACGAGCGAATGGTCAAGCAGAAGCCACAAATAAAGTGTTGGTGTCCATTATTTATAAATCTTGTGGAGTGGAACGAGAAGATTGGGAGGAGCATCTGCTAGCGGTACTATGGGCGTAACGTACCACATACAAGGTGACCACGAGTCGTACACTGTTCCAACTCATGTACGACTAAGAGGCGGTGGTACCAGTAGAATATACCGTGCCGAGTCTACGAATTGTTGTGGATAACCGACTTGGAGACGAGGAGAGTTTGAATGCTCGTCTCATGAACCTCACCAAGCTAGATGAACGTCGAATGATGGCACAATGGGCGATGAAAGTGGCCCAACGTCCACGGAAGTACTAGCACAACAAACACCTCCGAGGGACAAACTTCCGTCCCAAACAGTTTGTCCTCAAGTATAACGGCCGCAACAAACTTCGTCCTGGGAAGTTCAAAGTTCGTTGGCTGGGGCCCTATAAGATCAGGGAAGTGGGGAAGAATGGAGCAGTAAAACTTTCCACCCTGGATGATAATCCAATACGAGACCCTGTAAACGGCTTGAAGTTGAAATTGGATCGGGAATGTGATAAACCAGTCTTATCAATCAACATGTTGGGATATGCCACAAAGGGAGACTGGACCATTGGAAGAAGTAAGGAAGTAGAGGAAGATCCTGTGGTCTCTACGGAACCTTACAAACATGACGAAGACTGGGCTAAGCCACTCACACTCATAGAAGAAAGACTTGTGCCCAAACAAGTTGAAGGCATCGCGGTACCCAGAATTCACAAGCACCGTACAAATGCCTACTTCGGTGAGCCAGTGGTATGGATAAGGATCACGGGGCACTGGAGGAAGAGAGCTTCATACAAAGGATTCGGTGAACGCTATATTGTGTACGATATTGATGAAGAAGCAGAGGCTAAACGGAAGGTGGAACTTGCCGAGAAGGAAGAGGAGCCAGTACGAGAAAGAGATCACACAGGGCATTGGCCTTACGGACCCAAACGACGTTTGGATAAAAATCCGTACGCCGGCAGCAGAAAATCGAGGGAGTGGTGTTAGCATCGATCTCCAGACAACAGTAGTGAGTTGAAGGAAGATCCATACGAAAAGCAACAAACATGCAGGGGTTAGTCTTGTACGGACTTGTACGGCTGAAGGAAGCCATCAAAGGAACAAACCAATGTGATTGGAGATTTCGTACGAGGCGGGATAAAGTCAAACAAAAATTTGCCGATATCATACGAGATTGCAGGGAGTTCGTACGGAGCCAGGTGAAGGGAGTTCGTACAGTGTGGACTTGACGGCATTGTACGACACCGTACCATAGACAATTGTCGGAATTGGTGTTGTTGGGTAATTAGGTCATGTTGTAATTAGAACGTTACGAGTGTTAAGGGTCGGTGGTTACATGACTCGTTGTCGGCAGTTGGCACCGAACAACCTACACCGACACTTATATATATGTATGTAATGACCCCTTCTCAAACCTGATCCTTTCTGCAACCGTTGGTCTCTTTCTAGGAAGCTCGGAGGCCAGTCGGAGGGTAAAATTAGGGTTTCCTATTTTTGAGGAGGTCTTTTTGGATGGGTTCATCGTCGGCTTTTTCTGATGGTTCAGAGGGCTTCGCAACGATGTCTTCATCTCAGTTTTTGGAGCAGTTTTCAGAATTTACTATTTTTAGTAAGTTCTATTTTTGGCAGGGCTCGCGTGGCATCGGGCAATCTCTACATCCTGTTCAGTTAACTCCAGGAGCATGGTCAGGTTCTAGCTTCAGATTTTGGAGTTGTGTGGTCAAGTAACTTTATTTTAATTAAATAATCATTATAATTATAAAGTTGCTTATCCCCCCTTGGCCTAGTCCAACAACTTAAAAACATCACTTAAAAGGGGGACTTTATGGGTGGCGCCCTCATGGAGGATTTATTTAATATTTTATCCTTGGCCAAAGTCAAAACATGGCGAAAACTTACCAAGGTGATATTTTTATATTATTTCATTTGACTTTTTGGCTAGGTGTGATGGCGCCATGTTGAGGAGGGGATTAGGGTTTGCCTTGGAAATCGAATTAGGGTTTTGAGGAGGCAAGTGAAGCTATTTATTGGAGTCTTGGGAGGATTGAAGGGATCTTTTGGCAGAATTTGTATTTGGGCAGCCGTCTGGCTCTGGACATGCTTCAAGGAATGGAAGCCTTCTAGCATAGGCATCTCTTCTTGCTTGAAAAATAGCAACTAGGGTGATTATATTCTCTATGTAATTGCATTTAGCCGTAGTTTATCATCAGAGTTTTCATTGTAATCATTTAGGCTTATAGTTCATTCAGTTTTCTGCATCTAGAATTCCCGCGACTAATTTCATGTTTTGTTCACAACCAGAAAATACAAAAAAATTGCATTGTGGGTATTAGTTCTTTGTATTTGCCTCACCTAGGCGTTGCATTTCCTAGGGTTTCAGCAAGTTTGGTTAATGCATTTATTTTTAATGACAAATCGTATTTTGCAGCCAGCCGTACCATTTTAAATGCATTGGAAATCGTGCCATTTTTCATTGTGAGGGTTTTGCAGTGTTGTTTGAGTCTTTCGCAGGTTTCCACGTCACCAAGGCATTTTGCAATTAGTTTCCGGAGGAAAGAAGATTGTACGAGGACGAAATGAGCTGTTGGCAGTGATCCATGGGTTCGCGGCTGAATGTGCAGATTTATGTTGAATCAGAAACTCTCTTCTAAAAGGGGAGTTGTGAAAGAATTTCTTTGATTGTACTCTGACCAGTAGTACTGGCAGTCTTGAACTGTGATCTTGATTGTAATTGTCAAGCTAACCAAACTTATCTTATCTACCTCCATCCTATGGTAGCTCCTCTCCCTGTTGGGATTGAAAGCACATCCTGGATGTCGAGTGTCTTTTCAGTTTCTGCAATCAATTAAATTCAAGCATTTAAGTTTCACTCCGTCATATGGTAGCCCCTATCCGTCTGGAGTGGGTAGCACATACTTGGCGTTGAGTTCCTTACAGTTCTAGATTTTCAGGGACCCTCTGACCAATGCTCGCCATCCCGGCGCCATACTGGTTAGAGTTCTTTGCATAAGCAACTAAGACCCTCTGACCAATGCTCGCCATCCCGGCGCCATACTGGTTAGAGTTCTTTTCATAAGCAACTAAGATCCTCTGACCAATGCTCATCCATACGGTGCCATTCTGGTTAGGGTTGCTTCAGCAAATCAAATACTTTTTCTCAGAATTAATTGATCACTCATATAGTTGTTGTAATTAAGTTGATCAAAAATTTCAAAAAAAATTGGCTAGGGATATTTCAGTGGTATCAGAGCCAAGATCCTGCCATCCTGTGAGCAAGTCTGTATATGAGTGACAGAGAAAAAAGATACTGGGCAAGAGAAGATAAGAAGGTTGGGAAACAATTCCAGTTTCATCAACCTCCTGAGGGTCAGACAGCCTCAGAAGTCTTAAGGGCTCACTGGGAATCTTCCGGGGAATCTAACATGGCTGAAGGAGAAAGGTCAATCGGGGGAAATGAGGGGTTCACCCGCAACAGAGATGATAGTGGAAAGGAAAGAGAAAGATCTCTAAGTCCTGGGAAGAGATTTGAAAGGAAGATGGATGCTTTAATGGACATGGTATCCCTCATGATGGGAAGAGTGGGTCAGAACACCACTCCTCAGAATAACTCAGGCCATAGAGGAGAATATAGTGCCTCCAAACCCCAAGATGAACATGCAGGCCGGGTAGTCCCTAATAATACCAACATATCTTCCAGGCCCTTTAAACCCACTTTCCTGGCACCTACAATCAACCAGCCAGATCCCGAGGAGAATGCTTCATTTGTGGAGCAGTTGAGACTCGGTAGAGCAGAGTATGATTCTCTGCCTGATGACATCAAAATGGATATGTCCTATAATGATTTTATGGATCATAAAAGGAAAAACAAAGGACAAGGGAGGTATTATGACCAAAGGAGATCATTCAATCAAGGGGATTTGTACCAAGCTGTCAACAAAGTTATCCTTCCACACTTTGACGGAAGTGAGACTAATTCAGCCCGAGCTTGGATTCAGAAGCTGGATAACTATCTAGCTCTTAGGCCAATGGCAGAAGAAGAAGCGATTAAGTTCGCTACGCTGCACCTGGACGGAGTAGCGCACGAGTGGTGGTACCATGGCCTCATTACTCTTGGTCATCGATCTATCACAACGTATGATGAGTTCACCACTAGGCTCATCGAGAGGTTTGAGAAGAAGGATCCTGAAATCCATTTCAGAGAGCTTGCTCAACTGAGACAATATAGTACGGTCGAGGCCTACATTGCAGAGTTTCAAAGGCTCTCAGTCATGGTGATTGGAATCACGGAAAGGAGACTGGTGATTTTGTTTAGTGAAGGGTTGACAGAACCTCTCAAAGGTTGGATCAAAGCCTTTGACCCTCCATCACTGCAAGAAGCCATGAAAAAGGCAAGGAACATGGAGTGGGCTGCTCCTAAGGCCAAGTTTCAGTCAAATTCCCCCTTTCAGAAAAGGGATAAGGGAAAAAGGCCTCAGCATAGACCACCCTTGAGACCTCAACACCAAGAGTTCAAGAACCGCAATCCAAATGTTACCAGATTGGATCCAGAAACCCTGAATGAACTCAGAAGGAAAGGGTTATGTTTTCGGTGTAGAGAAAAATGGTCTCAAGATCATGTTTGCCAAAAGGGGGTTAAGTTCAATCAGATTGAATATTATTCTGCTGGTGAAAGTGGGTCTGATTTATCCGACCAGCAATCTGATTATGAAGAAAGTGAAGGTGATAGAGCCCCAGAAGAATCTGGAGATGAAAAGGAGTGTGGTGGAGTCTTGGCCCAGCTCTCTAGTTTTCAAAGAAACGAATCATTCAAGGTTCGTGGGATGATCAAAGGGCAGCGAATTGTTGCCTTGATCGACACCGGAGCAACACATAACTTCATTGATGAAGTTGTAGTAGCCAAGAAGGGGCTGCAAACTGAAGAGTTTGAAGGGTTCAAGGTCATGGTTGCAGATGGATTTCATATCTCTTGCACCAAGAAGATTTCAAACATGACCATGCAGTTGGGAAACTACGAAGTCAAGGATGACTTCTACGTAGTACACATTGGGGATACTGATGCTGTCTTAGGTATTCAATGGCTGCGATCTCTTGGAGAGATCTCCTTGAATCTGCAAACTATGGAGTTAAAGTTTCAATCAGATGGGAAGAGAGTAGTTCTAAGAGGCATGTCTAATGGAGGTCCGCGAGTGGTGTCATTCAAAAGAATGGCAAGACTGATCCGTCATGATCAAGTTGAATGGGTTGCCGAATGTATGATCCTCCCTGCAAGTCCCATTGAGGCTAAGCGTGATCAACCTCCTGATATCCAGTCTCTGCTTGCAAAGAAGAGTGCAGTTTTTGCCGACTTGCCTCCTGGACCTCCCCCTGAACGGGGTTCAGAACACATTATAGAGCTCAAGGAAGGAGCTAAACCAGTGATCACAACTCCATACCGGTATCCAAAGAGGCAGAAGGATGAAATAGAAAGGAATATTCAAGAACTCCTGGAGATGGGTTTCATTCGCCCAAGCAAGAGTCCCTTTGCTTCAGCAGTAGTGCTTGTTAAGAAAAAAGATGGGACCATGCGCATGTGCGTGGACTATCGTGCTTTGAATCAAAGCACCATCAAAAATAGATACCCCATTCCCCGAATTGATGAACTCATTGATGAGTTACATGGGGCCAAGTTCTTTTCGAAGATCGATCTGAGGTCGGGCTACCACCAGATTCGGATGAGGGGATCTGACGTGGAAAAGACAGCCTTCAGATGCCACTATGGCCATTTTGAATTCCTAGTCATGCCCTTTGGGTTGACTAATGCTCCAGCCACCTTCCAGTCTTGCATGAACCGTGTCTTTCAGAATCAGTTAAGGAAATTTGTGCTGATATTTTTTGATGACATCCTGATTTACAGCAAGACTTGGGATGAGCACCTTAAACATTTGGAGGTAGTGCTTAGTACCCTAGAGTCAGAAAGTTTGTTTGCAAAAGCTTCCAAATGTGAATTTGGAATGGAGGAGTTATTGTACTTGGGTCACATAATCAGTGCTGGGGGAGTAAAAGTGGATCCGGAGAAAATAAAAGCAGTAATGGATTGGCCACCTCCCGAGAACTTGACTCAATTAAAAGGATTTCTAGGTCTATGTGGTTTTTATCGGAGGTTTGTTAAGGGGTATTCCCAGAATGCAGCTCCTCTTACTGATCTCACCAAAAAGGGGGCCTTTGTTTGGTCCGAAAGAGCTCAAGAGGTGTTTGATAAATTTAAGAAAATCATGAGCTCGTGTCCAGTTCTAGCCATTCCAGACTTTTCCAAACCATTTGAGTTGCAGTGTGACGCATCAGGTGAAGGAGTTGGCGCTGTCCTGATGCAAGACAAACACCCTATCGTGTTTGAGAGCAGAAAATTGAGGGGTGTGGAGAAATCCTATTCAATTTATGACAAAGAAATGCTTGCCATTATGCATGCATTAGCCAAGTTCAGGCAGTACTTGGTGGGAAACAAGTTCGTGGTAAAAACAGACCACAATAGCCTCAAGCATTTTATGCACCAGAAGGATTTAAATGAGAGGCAACAGAAATGGGTGAGTAAGCTGCAAGCTTACGACTTTGACATTGAATATGTCAAAGGGAAAAATAATGTCGTGGCCGATGCTCTCTCCCGACGGCCTCATCTTAGCTCATTGTGTGAGCTTACTGCAGATTGGAGAGACATGTTGCTTGCTGATTATGCCAAAAATCAGTTTGCAACCAGCATTTTAGAAGGTACTTTCCATGATGAGAAGTATCAGGTGGTTGAGGGATTGATTCACTATAAGGGAAGAATCTTTTTGGTGGCTGATTCTAAGCTCAAAAGAAAGATCCTTGTGAATTTTCATGACATCCCAGTTGCTGGCCATCAAGGTTTTTTTAAGACCTATAGGCAGATCCGCGAAAGGTTTTCTTGGAAAGGTCTGAAGAAGGAGGTGCAACGCTATATTCAGGAATGTCCTGTTTGTCAAGCGAATAAGAATGAGCATACATTGCCCGCCGGATTGCTGCAACCACTTCCCATTCCCAATCAAAAATGGGAAAGCATTTCAATGGATTTCATCACTGGGCTGCCCAAGGCCCAAGGGAGGGATTGCATTTACGTGGTGGTTGACAGATTAACTAAGTTTGCTCATTTCTTTGCCATTACTAGTACTTTTTCTGCAGCCCAAGTTGCAGATTTATTTTTTCGAGAAGTGTTTAGGCTTCATGGATTGCCAAAGAATATTGTAAGTGATAGGGACAGTAAGTTCCTAAGTACATTTTGGCAGGAAGTCTTTAGAATGAGTGGTACTGTGCTAACTCCAAGCACAAGTTATCACCCCCAAACTGATGGGCAAACTGAAGTTGTGAACAAGTGGCTGGAAGGCTACTTGAGAAATTATGTGTCAGAGCAGCAGAAAGCTTGGGTTAAGTGGCTGCATATAGGCGAGTATTGCTACAACTCTACCTATCATATGTCAATCAAAATGTCTCCCTTCTTGGCACTTTATGGGTATGAAGCACCCAGCTTTGCAGATTTGGTGTTTGGGGATAGCAAAGCCCCTTTAGCCAAGGATTTATTGCAGCAGAGTCAAGACATAATGAGGTCCTTAAAGGATAATTTGCAGATTGCACAGAATCAGCAGAAGTTATATGCTGATCAGAGACGGGTAGAGCGTTCTTTTGAGGTTGGGGACATGGTCTACCTCCGGTTACAACCTTATAGACAGTCTACTCTCAAGAAGAGTGGAGCTGAGAAGCTGAAACCGCGCTTCTATGGACCATTTAGGGTCATCAGGAAGATTGGGGCTGTAGCTTATGAATTAGAGCTACCTTCAGATAGCAGAGTGCATAACGTCTTCCACGTGTCTCGCCTCAAGAAGGCACTTGGACACAATGTGGTTGCTTCTTCACAGTTGCCACCGTTGGACGAAGAAGGACTATTGATTTTAGTTCCCGAGGATATACTTGATGTCAGAGAACGTTCTTTGAGGAATAGAACTGTCAGAGAATATTTAGTGAAGTGGAAGAACCTACCTTTGGAGGATGCAACATGGGAAAATGATGAGATATTGCAGCATCCTGGGTTGCGATTGCTTGAGGGCAAGCAATCTTGGGGAGGGCGGACTGTAATGACCCCTTCTCAAACCTGATCCTTTCTGCAACCGTTGGTCTCTTTCTAGGAAGCTCGGAGGCCAGTCGGAGGGTAAAATTAGGGTTTCCTATTTTTGAGGAGGTCTTTTTGGATGGGTTCATCGTCGGCTTTTTCTGATGGTTCAGAGGGCTTCGCAACGATGTCTTCATCTCAGTTTTTGGAGCAGTTTTCAGAATTTACTATTTTTAGTAAGTTCTATTTTTGGCAGGGCTCGCGTGGCATCGGGCAATCTCTACATCCTGTTCAGTTAACTCCAGGAGCATGGTCAGGTTCTAGCTTCAGATTTTGGAGTTGTGTGGTCAAGTAACTTTATTTTAATTAAATAATCATTATAATTATAAAGTTGCTTATCCCCCCTTGGCCTAGTCCAACAACTTAAAAACATCACTTAAAAGGGGGACTTTATGGGTGGCGCCCTCATGGAGGATTTATTTAATATTTTATCCTTGGCCAAAGTCAAAACATGGCGAAAACTTACCAAGGTGATATTTTTATATTATTTCATTTGACTTTTTGGCTAGGTGTGATGGCGCCATGTTGAGGAGGGGATTAGGGTTTGCCTTGGAAATCGAATTAGGGTTTTGAGGAGGCAAGTGAAGCTATTTATTGGAGTCTTGGGAGGATTGAAGGGATCTTTTGGCAGAATTTGTATTTGGGCAGCCGTCTGGCTCTGGACATGCTTCAAGGAATGGAAGCCTTCTAGCATAGGCATCTCTTCTTGCTTGAAAAATAGCAACTAGGGTGATTATATTCTCTATGTAATTGCATTTAGCCGTAGTTTATCATCAGAGTTTTCATTGTAATCATTTAGGCTTATAGTTCATTCAGTTTTCTGCATCTAGAATTCCCGCGACTAATTTCATGTTTTGTTCACAACCAGAAAATACAAAAAAATTGCATTGTGGGTATTAGTTCTTTGTATTTGCCTCACCTAGGCGTTGCATTTCCTAGGGTTTCAGCAAGTTTGGTTAATGCATTTATTTTTAATGACAAATCGTATTTTGCAGCCAGCCGTACCATTTTAAATGCATTGGAAATCGTGCCATTTTTCATTGTGAGGGTTTTGCAGTGTTGTTTGAGTCTTTCGCAGGTTTCCACGTCACCAAGGCATTTTGCAATTAGTTTCCGGAGGAAAGAAGATTGTACGAGGACGAAATGAGCTGTTGGCAGTGATCCATGGGTTCGCGGCTGAATGTGCAGATTTATGTTGAATCAGAAACTCTCTTCTAAAAGGGGAGTTGTGAAAGAATTTCTTTGATTGTACTCTGACCAGTAGTACTGGCAGTCTTGAACTGTGATCTTGATTGTAATTGTCAAGCTAACCAAACTTATCTTATCTACCTCCATCCTATGGTAGCTCCTCTCCCTGTTGGGATTGAAAGCACATCCTGGATGTCGAGTGTCTTTTCAGTTTCTGCAATCAATTAAATTCAAGCATTTAAGTTTCACTCCGTCATATGGTAGCCCCTATCCGTCTGGAGTGGGTAGCACATACTTGGCGTTGAGTTCCTTACAGTTCTAGATTTTCAGGGACCCTCTGACCAATGCTCGCCATCCCGGCGCCATACTGGTTAGAGTTCTTTGCATAAGCAACTAAGACCCTCTGACCAATGCTCGCCATCCCGGCGCCATACTGGTTAGAGTTCTTTTCATAAGCAACTAAGATCCTCTGACCAATGCTCATCCATACGGTGCCATTCTGGTTAGGGTTGCTTCAGCAAATCAAATACTTTTTCTCAGAATTAATTGATCACTCATATAGTTGTTGTAATTAAGTTGATCAAAAATTTCAAAAAAAATTGGCTAGGGATATTTCAATGTACTTGGTTTCCTATTTCAGTGGGAAGTTACTGTGGAACAAAGTGATGTTTTGAATGTACTAGCATTTGACATTAATGAATACATACATCTGAGTTCTTTTGTTTGATTGCATTGCTGTATACTGTCATATTTCCTACATTCCTGTACTGTTATGCACTGTTGAACACACACCCCTTGGGGAAAAACGTCTGGCGCCGTTGCCAAATTGGACTTGGAATGATGGGAACATACTACATGGCACAACGATAATGGGGCAACTAGTGAGGGAGGGGACCAGCAACAATCCCAAGGAAGAGTTGACGAAGTTGTTCGATGGAGAGGGAGCACTAACAAGGGATTTCACTTGCATTCTCCAGGCATCCATCAAAACTTACGTACGGAGGGAGGCCACGACCGAGGACGTCCCTGCGAGTGCAATGTGGAGTGCCCTTGACGTAAGTCCGGCCGTAAATCGGTTGATGAACAACTTGCCAAGGTTGCTGGCACAAGTGTTCCTTGCTCTCCAAACTCACCGGGAAGAAACCTACTGCGAGACCCGTCGACAACAAATTTTGCAACAATTTGAAGAAAGGAGTCGACGACAGGAGGAACGTGACGAAAGCCGTTGACGAACCTTCAACCCCATGGAAAGAAGGAATTGATGCCCGTGACGCTAAATAAGGATAGAAACCGTGTGTCAAGGGAGGAAGAAGACGCACACGAGGCAACAACGAGGACGCTGAGGTTAGAGCAACAAGCAGAACATCGGCGACGACTGAAGAAACTTGCGGAAGAAAGCACAACTGGCAATGATGGCTCAGGTGCTGAGGGCCAAGTTTCCGTACTAATAGAAACCACCAGGAAACGGTTGGGGGACCTTTCCTTGACATTGGAAGAGATTGTTGATGGTAGTACGGTAGAGCCGTACACGCCACACAGAGGTGTCGAGATCAGGAGGGAGGAGGAGATAGAGACCGAGAATAGAGAGGCGGAGGATATTGGTGCGATCGAAGGTGTTGGGAGGACACAAGGTCACTCAGAATGAAAATGAAAATTGTACCCCTCACATCCTATGAAGATGCCTATAACCGGGCAATGGACCTGGAAAGTGAAGGGAAGACATCCAGGAAAAGGAAAGACAAATCCTCTCGAGAGGACTCCTCCGACGAAAGTAGCAACGAGGAGGGGTCGAGTAAAAAGGTGCAAGCCCTTCAGAAGGATATGCATCGCATGATGAAGGAATTCAAGAGTATGAAGTGAAGCACCAGCAAAAATGAGGAAGTGTGGTGCGCAAAATGTATGGAGGAAGGTCACACGAAAGGCTCCTGTCCAAAAAAGGCCTTCTGCGATATTTGCCAAGTGCTGGGACACTCCACCAAAGAATGTCCCTAAAACATGAAGACACGAGGAAATCAGGTGCTCTTCAACCAGGAGTAGCCGTCACCCTCCGTGACAGCAGGCACATCGCAGCCTAAAGCCAACACCACGACATCATCTGGGGGTTACAGAGGTAACCGAAGAGGAGGAAGAGGCAACAATAATAATAGCAATAACCGGAGTCGAATGTAGTATGATGCCAAAGGACGGTCGATGATTCAGTGTCGGGCATGTAACTAGTGGGGACACTTTGCGCGGGATTGCCAAAAAGAGGAGACATGGCAAAACTTGTGTAGATGGTGTGGTCCTGGAGACCATGATGAGACAAATTGCCCCAAGCCAGGGTTAATCTTCTCAATATTGAGAAAACTGGTGAGAAAGATGTACTGGCAATCACCCGTGCTCAGACCAAAAAGGCCACTTATCCCGACCCTCGTACGGAGAAGGAGAGATTATGGGAGGCAAAGGCCAACATTGAGCGCGAGATGACGACAGAACGACGGAATAATGCAGAGGTGGTAAGTACATCATCCCGTACTGAAGCCGAAAAGAACATAATTGCGCAAGTCTTGCAGATGGAGGTGCCGATAAGGGTGAAGGACCTTCCAAACACAATGCCACAACTGAGGACCGCCATTTTCAGTTCCGTACAAAGCACCACACACGCACCCTCGGGTGTGGCCTAGACGGAAGTGCTGGTCAGCCCCTTGGCTGATCCAATGTTGTTGGCCTTAAATAGTGGTCGGCATCTTGCGGTAGTAGAAATGGGAATCCTCGGGGCTATCCTCAAGGACAGCATCGTGGACGGAGGTTCTGGGGTGAATGTGCTACCAGAGGATACATGGAAGAAGCTCGGGAAGCTAACACTATGGCCACCCACATTCAATTTGGTGGGAGCAGACCAACACGACATCAAGCCACTCGACACCCTGATGGCCCAGCCCGTGACCATTGGCACACAACCCTTCCTACTGGATTTTGTGGTAATCCCACTTAAGAAGAAGGGGTATGACGCCATCTTAGGGAGAGGGTGGCTGGTTACAGCAAAGGTGAACCACAACTGGAAGAAGAACACCCTTTCCATGGAGAAAGGGGGGCGAAAGTACATCATTGACCTAAGGACCCAGGTTGTTGGCGAGGAGCTTGCATCATCCGACTCTGATTCAGAGGACTCAAACAGATGGGAGTGGAATTCCAATGAGTGCTTGAACTCGATGGCTGCTCGGAAGATGACATCTGCTCATTGAATGGACTCTTCCACTGGCAAATGGAAGATTATGAAGTGTTTCACCCTGCTTGTCACATGCTGCAAATTGAAGAAGACCCAGGTGAGAAGGAGGAGTTCCTGCTAGAATACAGGGAATATAAGGAGGGAGACGCCAAAGTAAATGATGTCTCAGTGTACGAATTTTCAAAGGACAGACCAATGAGGTACGAAGACCCCACCGTGAAGGAGACAAACTTAGGCGACGATTGGAGCCCGGTGTTGAAGGCTACAGCATTCAAAATCTTCATGGAATACAAGGATGTGTTCGCTTGGTCCTACAAGGATCTAAAAGGGGTCCCACCAGAATTGTGCGTCCATCGGATGCCATTGGTCTCGAGATTCCAGCCGGTACGGAAGAGGCCGTACTGAATGAATAAAAACTGTGCTGCCAAGGTGAACGGATGTTGTAGGCCGGCATCATATTTCGGGTGGAGACAAGTGAGTGTGTCTCGTCGATTGTGATCTCACTGAAGGAGGCCAACCAGATCCGCATCATCTGCGTGGATTTTCGGTGCCTCAACGCAGTCACCATCAAGGACGGCTTTTTCGGATACAATTAGATTTTGATAGTTGAGGAGGACAAGTTGAAGACCACCTTTGTGGTGGAGGATGTAGTGTATGCATACAACTGGATGCCGTTCAGGTTGTGCAATGCTGCAACAACATTTTAGAGGATAGTCCTTCACATCTTTGATAAGATGTCTGTGGGAAATTTAAAGCCTTTTTGGACGACTGGTCAATTTTCAGTAGCGAAGACACTCACTTGGTGGTGCTGAGAGAGTGCATGGAGAGATGTCAAAGGGCCAGGCTGGCCTTGAATCCACGGAAATGCAGATTTATGGTACCACAAGGAAAGTTGCTGGGCCATATTGTTTGTAAAGCTGGATTGAAAACTGACCCGGATAAGGTACGAGTAATTGTGGAGATGGAATCGCCCATTGATGTGACGGGAGTCAAGTCCTTCTTGGGACATATAGGATACTATCGGAAGTTCATCGAGAACTTTGCACAACTTTCATTCCCACTGGACAAATTTACAAGAAAGGGTGAACCGTACATATGTGGACCGACACAAGGGGAAACATTCGAGGAACTCAAGAGGAGACTGGTGGTAGCACCCATTTTGGCCTATCCAAACTGGGACCGAGAATTCCATGTACACGTGGATGCCTCGAACTATGCTATTGGCGTTACGCTAGCCCAGGAAGGGGGACATGGTTTGGATCATCCCATCTATTTTGCTAGTTCGTTGATGTCGAAAGCCAAGAAGAATTATAGTACCACCGAGAGGGAAGCCCTCGGAATGGTCTATGCCGTACAAAAGCTTCGGCACTACTTGTTGGCGACACCCTTCACCTTCTATATGGATCACCAGGCGTTGATGTACCTGGTAAATAAACCCATTATCCAAGGCAGGATAAGCAGGTGGCTACTGCTCCTTCAAGAGTTCACTTTCACAATAATTGTACGGCCATGCAAGAGTCATGTGATCGCTGATCAGTTGTCCCGGATTAGGTCGGGAGAGTCACTAGAGGGAGTCAATGATGATTTTCCTGACTCACATTTGTTCCAAATCGCGACATTACCACTGTGGTATGCGAACATTGGGGAGTACTTGCCTACCTCTCAGTTCCCATTCGGAATGCTACCAAGTGAAACAAGGAAGCTGGTCTTGAGAAGCAGGACCTTTCAGCTAATTAATGGGCTACTGTATAAAATGGGACCAGACCAAGTCCTCAGAAGGTGTGTGATGGAAGAAGAGATTCCGAGAGTGCTCTGGGAAGCACATGAAGGGCCCACCGGAGGTCACATGGGTCCAGACACCACCGCGCAAGGTATTGCTGGCCGGACTATGGTGGCCCACGTTGTATAATGATGCACGGGAATGGGTGGTGGGCTGTGATATGCGCCAGAGGGCAGGGAAACCATTAAAGTGGGACTTTATGCCCCTCAATCCATCCCATGCCTAGGAGTTGTTTGAACGCTGGGGTCTGGATTTAATTGGACCTTTGAAGGTTAGCCGAACACGGAGATGTTGTTACATTGTGGTGGCGACAGAATACCTTACGAAGTGGGCTGAGGCGCGAGCACTGCCGGACAACTCAGCTTTGAGTACAACCAAGTTCATTTATGAATAGATTATTACAAGGTACAACATCCCAATCCAACTAACGAGTGATTGCGGTGGGCACTTTGTGAATCATGTGGTCACGATGCTCACGACGGAATTCAAGATCTTTCATTCCTTGTCAAGCCCGTACTACCCGAGGGCCAACAGGTAGGCAAAGGCGACTAACAAAATACTGGTGTCGGTGATCTATAAGTTCTGCGGAGTTGAATAGGAAGATTGGGAGGAGAAGTTCCCGTCGGTACTATGGGCATACAGGACCACCTACAAAGTCACCACAGGCCAGACACCCTTTTAGCTAATGTATGGGCAGGAGGCTATTGTGCCGACATAATTCATGGTTCCGAGTTTAAGGATCGTGATCAAGAATTGCCTAGGAGATATGGAAAGCCTGCGGGAACGACTGTACGCGTTAGGCAAGTTGGATGAACGCAGAATGATGGCTCAATGGGCCACTGAAGACGCCCAACAAAGACAAAAAATTTGTCCTGACAAGCACATCCGATGCATGGAATTTCGGCCAGGATAGTGGGTGTTGAAGTATAATGGGCGGAATGAGATTAAGCCTAGGAAATTTAAAGTCCGATGGTTGGGGCCATTTAAAATCCGCGAAGTAGTTGCGAATGGAGCAATTAAGTTGTCAACATTGGCCGACCAACCGATAAAGGAGACGATAAACGGGTCGAAGTTGAAGATTTACCACCATAGGCAGCAACAAAATGATCTAGTTCGTTCGGAGGCGGGGCCCAGCCGGATAAATTGAAGAGGTAATTATTTAATCTTCTGTTTAAAAGAAAAAAACTAAAACAAAAACCACAGTCGTACAACATACGACCGTACGGAAAAAGTGAATGTACATCCGTACGGAAATGGGAAAAGGACCGTACAAATTAAAATCCGTACGGTTAAGAGCATACAAATCCATACGATCACAGAGGAAGATTTTCGTATGACAGTTGCAGAGTAAAATAAGATTTCCGTACGACACAACAGAACACAAAGGATTCCATACATGTGGCAGGATGAGTACGATGAGGAATCCGTACGATTGTAGAGCAGGAGGGGTTGTACGGTCATACAAAGAAATCCGTACACCATAATTAGTGGAAGACAAATAGATAGCATCCGTACGACAACAGAGGAGAAGAGACCACGCCTAATCCGTACGGCTAGGTGATCTTCTGAAGTCCGTACTTGAAATCCGTACGATAACAAGCAAAAGCATTCATCCAAAGAAATAATCCGTACAATCAACATGAAGGGTCTGTACGGCCAAGAAGGTGACGAAGGACTGAAATCGTACGACGACATTAAATTGGGCCATACATTATTATTGCCAGAGAGGAATTTTGTATGGTCGAACAAACATCCGTACACGTGGTCAGTGAAGGGAATCAAATATGAAGGCAAGGGTTCCCTACAGTCCATGAGAAAGTACAACGCCGTACGCTATAGCCCGATAGAAAAAAAGAAAAAAAAGAAAAAAAAGAAAAGGGGGAAGTAAGGGTATTTGAAAATATTAAAGGATTGGCGCTAGCACTTAAATCATTCAAATGGAATTAGGAAACAAAAACTAGGAAAGCTAGACTGGAGAAAACGGTTGCAGCAGTTAGACCAACCATCACAATCAAGGAAAATGGCAGAGGGAAGCATGGTAGCCAAGGACAAGGGGAAGCGAGTGTTGCAGTCAGGAGTAAAAATTGCAGGGTCGGCGAATACAGGAAAAGCCAAGAAGAAGGCAATGCCGGAGAAAATCACATCTGACACTATCACATTTGAAGGATTGAGCGGAAATGTGTGCAGGACCTGATGGCTGGAAACCCCGGATAATTATGCAATTAAAGAATCTCTCAGGAAGGCACGGGTACATTGGGCAATTCAAATGCCCATCTTCGCCATTAGAGATTTCGAATCATGTCTGCGGATGATGGTGGCTACATATGACAGTGCGACCAGGGCATCTACTTTCTCGTACTAGCAGAGCACTGTGACCGTCTCCTTTGCACCCGACGACTTTGATAGGGTATTTGGCATCCCAGACGAGGGCAAGAAAATAGACAAGAATGCCACGAAGATATCGCCAGAAAGGAAAGAACAATTGCTGCGGTTGAAGAAGTCCTACATTGTTCTAGGAGATTGGCAGTGTCTGTTGGATGTTATGAAGAGCAGACTTACAGGAGCCAGCAGGGCATCCAACACGGCAGTACCCATGATTGCACTGATGAACGGTCTGAGGAACAGGACGATATATGACTGGGCAATAGTTTTGTCTGACAAAATCCACGAATTCTTGATGCTGCGACACAAGGCTTTCTATATGTTGTTTCACGCCATAGGGTTGGTCCTCGACGTTGTATGCACACAGGTGGTGTCGAAAAAGCACGTATGGAAACCTCGAGAGACGAGGGACCCCTCATAGCCATTCATTTTTTATTGGATCCACCTGGACACCATGGCAGGTAGCGGGGAAGCCCCTTCTAGCAGGAAGCGACGGAGACCACCGCAGGTAGACACAGAACACGAGACATAGATAGTTGACGAGGATGCAGAAGAAGAGGCTACTGAAGAGGCTGACAATACTGCAGAGGAAGGGGACGATTCCGAGGACACTTCTTCTCAGAGCAGTTAGAGTCATGACACATTCCGCCTAGCTAGCAGGAAGGAAGTCGAGAAAGCCTCGGGTACGGAGGAGAGTAGTGGCCACTTAGTGTCTTTTGGACATGTGACGAGAGGAATCCGTGGATTGCCGATAGGTGGAGTGCGACCTACGGGAGTAGGCCAACTGGTGTATGCACCAGTAGTATTGACTCAAGACGGAGGATTGACACCTCTCCAGACTTCGGGGGTGACGGTAGGAGCCATACCGACCATACCCATCCCAGGATTTGGGCAGTTGAGACCCCGACCTTCAATGCCTACACCTTCTAGGGTCGCCGCAACAGTTCCAACAGAGGACGTTCCAACAGTGTCATTGGTTCCCAGCGAACCTCCTTGCATTGGATCTACCGTACGGAAGGAATCCGTACATACGGAGGTCACGACAGTAGAGGGTATGGTGACCGGAGATGATGATGCCACCATGGATGCGTGGCTGGGCCGCTATGAGATGCCTCCCATGACACCACTAGGACCCTCGCCTACCTCACCTCAGCCACGTCCTTTTTCGGAGATTGTGGACCTTGATGAGGGTAGTTCTCATCAGGAGGCCGGACAACAGGAGTTGGCGATGGATTTCCTGCAGGACACCGTTGGGTTTGAGGAAGAGATGGTAGAGATGTAGCAGCAGCAGGCCACTACGGAGAGCCAGCCGGAGGGCATAGAGGTATTTTTGGCAATCTCTATCCAGGAGCGGACTGTCAGGCAGTCTGTCGTCGAGGGACTCCTCGCCTTTGCCACCGACGGGTGTGCTGAGGAGTTTGGGCGATGTTTTGAGGCCAGGTGTTGGCCTACTGTGGAAACTTCTGAGATATTGGCAGATTGGAGGCGTGAGAAGACGACTGAAGTTGGTGGAGTACACTTGCGCAAGCTTTTAGGGACGGGTACTACCAGCTCATATGTACCTAGCATGGTGCCTCGGCAACAGAGACAGAGTGGGTAGCGACCATCACAGCTCGGGAGGAGCTAGCCACTCGTTTGCATACGATGGAGATGGAGCTAGCACAACAGAGAGCCCGAACGACCAACCTAGAGGAGGAGCTGGCTCGTGCCAGGATAGTGTTGGCCCAGGAGACGGCGGGGCATGCACATGAGGTAGCAGAACGAGCAGCCCTTGAGACCCTTCTCACATCTACTTTTGAGGCGTTGGATGGTAAACAAAAGGAGCTGATGGAGGCAGTTTTTATGGCAAAATGATCTTGGGAGAGGCAATTGGTAGCTGAGCGAGATCTCCAGCATAGGACACAAGAAGTTCACTAGCTGAGGGAGCAGTTGGCAACAATAGCACCACCGACCCCTTCTTCATCAGGGACGCCCTCTGTACCCCCTCAACTTTGATTTTCATGTTTGGTCTTCGTGTCATTTCCCATTTTGTTGTATGTCATCAGGAGACGACCTTTTTTTTGGGGGGGGGGGATGATGTTGTCGGGTAATTATGTCATGTTGTAATTAGAACGTTACGAGTGTTAAGGGTCGGTGGTTATGTGACGGTTGTCAGCAGTTGGCACCGGACAACCTACACCGACACCTATATACATGTACTTGATTTCCTATTTAAGTGGGAAGTTACTGTGGAACAAAGTGATGTTGTGAATGTACTGGCATTTGACATTAATGAATACATACATCTGAGTTATTTCCTACATTCTTGTACTATTATGGACTGTTGAACACACACACCCCTTGGGGCTCTCAGGGAAAAACAATTGGTGATATGGTGAGAACAAGTTGGGGAGACCCCAGTCGCACTAAGGATTCAAACCGTTATAATAACAGCCGAGGGCAAGAAAAAGACAAGGGAAAAACACAAAATTCTAAACACACAACAATGACGACGACAGGAGAACCAAGCAATAGTAGTACTAAGAAGGCGAAAGTAAGACCAAGAATTCAGCAAGACCAACAGGGGAAAGTGACGGTAGAAATCTTGACATTTGAAAGTGTCACAAGGAGTGCATGCCGCAGCTGATGGGATGAAACCCCTCCCGACCATGCGCTGAAGAACTCTTTCAGGAAGGCCGAGGTAGACCACGCCATTCAGATGCCAACCTTCAACATAAAAGATTTCGAGCCAGTTCTCCAAACTATGGTGGTCGGTTATGACTCTCGCAGACAAAAATCTATAACAGAGTACCTAGGTTGCACTATCACGGTTTCCTTTAAGCCTGGCGACTTTCAAAGGTTACTTGGAATACCAGACAGGGGGGAGTCGGCGGCGAAACCAACCACCAAAATGACAAAGGAACGAAAAGATTTCCTGCTAAAGTTGGTGTCTCGTAGCGATTTGACTCCTACAGAATGGAAGAGTTTGTGGGCAAGCAACAACAACTAAGGACTGAAACGTTCCTTCATTGCCATTGGTGACTAGCGGATGCTGATGGATCTGGTGAAGAGCAGGTTGACAAGGGCAAGAAGGGCTTCAGATATAGCCATTTGGATGATAAGTCTCATGAATGGACTCAAACTGGGTCACGTGTATAATTGGGTGCAACTGCTCTCAGACAAAATCCATGACTTTCTTTCTCTGGAACATAAGACATTCTACATGTGCCACCACGCCATCTGCTTATTCCTTGAAGCTGTTCGGATGCAGGTACCCTCAAAGGAGGGGAAATTTCAGCCACAAGGCAGAGTAGAGCTAAATAAACTGGCCATGTACTACTGGATCCACTTGGACATCCTCGGCAGTGATGCCATTCAGTCGGCTAGGAAGAAGAGGAAGCAAGATGTAGAGGAGGAGGAAAGTTCAGACGAGGATACAAAAGTGGAAGAGAAAGAGATTGAAGATTTGGAGAGCCGGAGCGGTGAGGAAGGGTTCCGGATGGCACCACACATTGTGGAGTTGGATGAAGTTGAAGAAGTAGAAGGGGTAGAAGTGCAACAAGAAGGAGGGGAAGAGGGTAGAGCGGCCCACGACACAGGAGAAAACTATAGCGCGGGTAAAGTTTGCAGCCCCAAAGCTACCCCCTTCGGCTCACCTGGTACCCCCACAGGCATTGACAGTGGCTACACCAATGGGTGACGTCACCCCAGTCGGTGTGTTTTTTCAGAAAGTTCCCAAAGGATCCCCACGGGGACCAGTGCGAGTGTCCTTGCCCCAGGTTGCGCTGGCCATCAGAGGGGTAGTTCATCTAAGGGCAAAAGCCGCACAAACACCTAAAGCTGGGGCTGTACGGTCAGCTGAGGCAGTCATACACACACCTCTAACAGTTCACCGTATCGATGATAGCACCTTCGGGAGATGTGCGGATGGTGGCAGTGGATGACACGATCGTACAGATGGCAGCACCTTCGGGAGATGTACGCATGACAGTGGCAGCACCCTCAGGTGGAGGTGTACCGACAACAGTACTTTCGAGTGGAGATGTACAGGTGACTGTGGTCGAAGGAGTAGTTCAGAGTGTAGATGGCGTAGAGCATACAGATGAAGGGTAGATACAAGAGGAACTGGCTGTACTGGATGCTTTCGTGGCAGGAGAAATAGTTCAAGAGCAAGATGTGGATGCATCACTCGACAGTTGGCTGGGGAAGTTTGCCCTTGCACCCCATGCATCACCTCCCCCTTCACCACGCACGATGGCAGTTGGCCAGGAGCAAATTCGGGATGAGAGGATCGAAAACATAGAGCAGAACGTGAGGAAGGGGGAGAACGAACAAGAGAATATGCATAGTATTAGCAATTTGGATGATGAGAGCTTCCAATCCAGGAATAGCAGAATGATGGACATGGAGTCACCCCCAGGGAAGGATCCATCTGAGAGTCTTTGTATTTCATAGCCAGATGTTCATGTTCCCGTCGGCTCTATTCGGCGATTCATGATGGAGTTGCAGGGCTTTACAGAGGTAGCTCGAGGCATCGCCGACCTGGCCTTACGCATAAATGCAGGAGCCCTACCAAAAGTGGAGAAGCTTCTCGCATTTATGACCTTTGGATGCCAGGAAGAGTTCACACGACAGTTCGTCCAACATGGCTGGCCAACAGCCGAGACTCCTGAGATGGTGGCAACCTAGCGGGGTACACACATCATGCATGGCCAGGGGGCACTTGGCCCCACTTTGCAGGGTATGGAGAGCTCCTATAGGGAACTATATTTTCAGATGTAGCGGGCCCAGATTGAACAACGAGCTGCTAAGGAAGAGACTGCCGTACTTCAGAAGGAGTTGGATAAATGTATAGAACTTGCGGCTGTGGAAAAGTAGATTAGAACTGACCTAGAGGAGGCGGCTACACTGCAGAAGACTCGTATGGCCGAACAAAGTATTTAGATGAGGACATTGGAGGAGAGGGTCTCGGTCCTGACACGTGAGGTGGAGCAGAAGGACAAGGATCTGATGGAGGCAGCTCTCATGGTGAAGAAAGCTCGTTAACGCCAGTTGGTTGCCGAGAGGAACCTATGGCTCCGCACAGAGCAACTGCAACAGTCTCGACAACAGGCTTCAGCTTCTACCACCCCAAGGACATCTTATCATCCCTCTCAGTCTTAGTTTTCAGATTTGACCAGCTCCCATTTTGTCTTCGTCGTCTAGAAGACGACTACTTTTTGGGGGGGCTGATGTTAGGCGACAATTAAGCTAATACTTATAGTTTTGCTAAGTTATGTTTTGTGTAATAAGACAGCCATTGGTTCCTGTAGGGGTTAGTTGGCATCTCCGCCAACCACTGGGTGTCTTATATAGTGCAATGTAAGGGAACCATGGCGATGTTTTTGTTGATGTACTAGCTTTTGGAATGCAATAAAAGGAAACATCTTTCTGCCATATTGTTGTGATTGTTACTTTAATTAATGTTCTGAATATAGTATTAGTTGCTGGTTATATGTTCTGTGTGCATTTACTATATATATATATATATATATATATATATATATATATATATATATATATATATATATATATATATATATATATATATCTGTGTGTGTGTGTGTGTGTGTGTGGAATATCACTGATGTGTTTCATGTTAAGATAGTTTTGTCTCCTAATCAATTTAGTTTATGTCATAAGTATGTTGAGATGGATTAATTATGGTTAAAACAGGCCCAAACTTAGTAGGGGACATTACATTGCATGGTTGGACAGTGCTTTATGGTACCTTTCGTCCACAACTTCATCAAGAAGAGACTAATCATGTTTTTTGTAGATGTCCTTCTATGAAGATCTCTTAGTCTTGGTTTCAATTTGTATTTAGTTATTTATCTTTATTGCTTTGTGAGGGCTTATACTTAGTGATGCTTGAATTATCAAACTATCAGGCTGCAAACTTTTATGGTATACAATGTAATGCCCACTTTTTAAGCATAATTGGTTTGTGAAAAATTAGCTTATTTTTTAAGTTTTCCCGTAGGTTAATTGGTGGGCAAGGGAGAACTCCAAATTTCTTAGAGAGCACAGGATTGGTTAAGCAATTGTTTTGTTTTTGGTGATGATTTAGATGGTCTTGGTATGCCTCATGATGCTTTAATAATGTAATCCTGACCTTTTGGGAGCTCTCCAACTTCTTGGAGATGCATGCTATTTTTAGACAATTGCCAAGTTGCCTCGGTTCGTCATCTTAAGTCCTCTTTGACATATTAGTATAATGAGAATTTCATGTATGTTCCATTTTGATGCTTTCCGCAACTTGGGTGATTTGTTTACTTAAATAATTATAACTTAAGTTGTTGTAAGGAGGAAATATTAATATGGCAACTAAGGTATAATTATTTTTCTAAATGTTTTTAGTCGTGCCTACAAGGGGATGCCTAGGGACAAGGGTGTCTTTTGCATACAATGAATTATTTAATTTGCAAAAAGAGTTTGTGGATGAAAAAGAGAAATATTTTATTATTACTACTGTCTCTCCAGAATGTTATAGTAGGAGGTTGAGAGCCCATTGTTGAGGATAGACTTGATATGATTTTTGCCTGTGCATTTGAGAGTACTTATGTTCATCCTTGATTTTCTTGAGTATGAAAACCCTCTTGAAAATACTGGTTTTAAGGACTAAAACCCCCTAGCTGGTCTTGGTGGGTTTCAGGCAGGAGACATAACTGTGTTGCAAGTGAAGTTCCAATCTTGTTGTTGATGATAGGTATATTTGATGTGTTTTAAATTTTAATGACTTGATCTGTAGATTGTGTTTGATACTGTTTTGGTGAGTTTCCTTTTTAGCGAAGTTTTGAAGTGATAAAGTTGTTGGGCAAGTTGTACTATCACCAATGCAGGTTGGACTTCTTTATGGACCATACCTGCAAGAGTCTTTTGATCTTGTTTGAAGTGTTGCCGGGAATCATTATTGCCTCTTGATTTCACAACCTGTACTTGCCACCTATGCTGCAAAGAGTAAAGTGTGAAGTTCTAGCAAGCCATACCTTCGTGTGGGCTAGTCATACTAGTTGGTGGAGAAGGCATGTAATGTGAGGAAGGGAACTGTCTTGGTGGTTTTCACTTTTCAGGCAGGAGACACAACTGTGTTGCAAGTGAAGTTTCCAATCTTGTTGTTGATGATAGGTATATTTGATGTGTTTTAAATTTTAATGACTTGATCTGTAGATTGTGTTTGATACTGTTTTGGTGAGTTTCCTTTTTAGTGAAGTTTTGAAGTGATAAAGTTGTTGGGCAAGTTGTGCTATCACCTATGCAGGTTGGACTTCTTTATGGGCCATACCTGCAAGAGTCTTTTGATCTTGTTTGAAGTGTTGCCGGGAATCATTATTGCCTCTTGATTTCACAACCTGTACTAGCCACCTATGCTGCAAAGAGTAAAGTGTGAAGTTCTAGCAAGCCATACCTTTGTGTGGGTTAGTCATACTAGTTGGTGGAGAAGGCATGTAATGTGAGGAAGGGGTTTGCTCCCTTTAAGGGGCCACACCATATTGGCAGGTAGTACAAGAAATAAACATTTAAGTATAAGTGACATTTACATACAAACAATTACTTCCCTATACTTTAAGTCATATTTCATGTATATAGTTTCACAATGTTTGAGATGGGTTTTGGGTCTTTAGGAGTTACAATGCAAATTCTAGTTTTGGAGGATCTTATAATTTTTCAGTTCCAGTCAAATTTTAATAATGAACAGTTTTCAATGTGCTCTCAATGTGTGTTTGGTTCTGTTACGATAGTTAGACAGCAGCAACAGAGTACCATCAGACCTGGAATCTACCTTGTTTCATCTTCCAAAGGTATATTTCTTGTTTCATATGGAATTTGGTTCACTTTTGGATTGTTGCAGCAGTCTTTATATATGATCAACACGTTATATCAGGACATACAACATTCAACTTTCCAAATTATGTTTGTAATGCATTTCATCTTAAGCTTGTAATACCTTGGATGGTAGTACCGCCAGTGGTCTCAACTTTTCATCTTGTTATACTTTCACTTACCATTGAATAAGTGGAAGTGGTTGAAGCTGTAGTGATTGCACTCACCACTGAATAAGTGGAAGTTGTGATTGTTGTGATTGCACTCACCACCAAATAAGTGAAAGTAGCTACGGCTGTTGTAATTGCACTCATCACTGAATAAGTGGAAGTGGTTGTATTATGTAATTACACTCTCTGTTGAATAAGCGAGAAGTGTATGTGCTTATTGTAATTTCACACTTTGCCGAATAAGCATTGAAGTGTTTTCCTTTCAGTTCTTTGATGACACACATCATTGAGGAAGTGAAGTTTTGGTTGGCATTTTTGCCAAGTTTCTTTCTTTCAAGTCGTTGCATTCTAGATAGTTGGTGTGGTCCTATACATTGTATGCTCTCACCTTGCCCATCTTGGGAAATGGGTGATTAGAAAGTGATAATGACATTGGATTGCAGTTTATTTTAGTTAATATTTATTTATTTATTTTTTAAACAGGGTGGTTATAAGAACAATTCAATTATTGAATATGATTCATGTGAAAGACCAAATGCAAGGCCACTCATGGGTATCCTTACCTCTAAGGTCCAAAGGAGTTTAAGCTTTTTAAACATTTGTAGGATCCCTCACCTATTCGATTCATCATATTCAAGAGATTAAGAGATAATGGTCACAATACACATTTTAAGATTGGAGAGAGATGGGGAATAAATTAAGCATGTTAGTCTATAGTGGTACTCTAAACACCTAGACCACAAAGTTGGTGGACTCCTTTCTTGTCAACTTTGTGTTTCATCTTTCTTATCTTTATTCCTCACATTTTCTTAGGTTGATCTATTACTTGATGTATTCTATGCATAGTTTTAAAACTCGTGGACTCACCACGGACTCGCGAGCCCATTGGCAGGCCGAGTTGACTCGTCAAGGACTCTATGCATAGTTTTAAAACTCGTGGACTCGCCACGGACTCACAAGTCCATTGGCGGGCCAAGTCGACTCGCCAAGGACTCGCGAGCCGAGTCCTTCCCAAGGACTCACAAGTCTTTCACCTGGACTCGCGCGAGTCTTTCATTTGGACTCGCGAGTCTTTTGCCTAGACTCGCGCGACCCAGAAAACACGCCTAGCAAGCTAATAAAGTGGTTTTTTTTTTACTTTTTTCATTCATTTGGCATTGTTTCTTGGTGAAAACAGGTTTGTAGGGTTTCAAGTTAGTCTCATTCTCTTCATTAGAATATATACATGAAATATAACATTTAAGTATAAGAAAGGAAAAAGACTTTAAGTTATATTTCATGTATATAGTGGCAGGATGTTTGAGAGTGGTTTCAGATCTCTAGGAGTTATAATGCAAATTCTAGGTTTTAGAAGATCTTTTAAATTTTCAAACAGTCAAATTTCAGTAATTAGTAGGCTCCTATTAGCATTCTCTTGCTCTCTCTATCTCACTCACTTTATCTGCCCCGAATTTTAGACCTATCTATTTCCCTATCACTCTTCCTCTATCCCCTCTCTCTACCACTCTCTATCTCAGTCTCTCCTCTCTCCCCCAAGATCTAGACCTATCATTATATGTAATTTTGTAAACATTTATAAACTTATGCTGCTATTATACATTTTAAAGTTTGAAACTATGAGTATGAATGATGAAATTTCAAATATTGATTGTGGAGATCATATGACATGTGTAATGTTTCAATTATGGCTCTTATTCTCTAAATGTGGTTTTTTTTTTGCCATCTCCTTACCGAGTCCTTTCACAAGCCTTTCATGAGTCCGAGTCCGAGTCCAATTTTTCGGTTTGCCGAGTCTGTGGCAAGTCCGAGTATTAAAACTTTGATTCTATGTTGTGAGTTTGTATTTGGGTATGGCTGTTTGCTTATTTTTGTCCATTTTGGTATGGCTGGGTTCTTACATACAATTTTAATATCATATTTAAAATTTAATATATAAGCAAGTATACACACACACACCTGTATGTATGTAGTATACATGTACATATAGGTGTATACATGTAATGCCAACACACACACCACTGCGCGCGCACACACACACACACACATAGATAACCTTAATTTGCACAAAACATACAAAATTGAGAATATAGTTGATAACTGATGATGCAATGTCACTTCTCAAATCATAAATATTAAAGATAAATCAAAATGGTTTTATATCATAGTAGCGTTACTTAGAGTTAGGATTGACTTGGCAAACCAATGAAAAGTATAAATGTTCAATTACTTGGATTTTCATTCAAAAAAGCTTAGGTGAAAAAATGTTACTTTTCCATTTGGTGCAATTGAAAACAGTTTTATTTTTTTATGGCACATGACATTTTTCATAATCACCACTTTTAACCAAGCTTCATGTTCTTCTTAAAATGTACTTTTTAGGGTTAGATAGATTTTGTTTTATTTTGTGTTAAAATCTATGTTAAAAAAATTCCATGGATCCTCACTAGGTTTATTGAGGAAATGATCTCTGGCTGGCCACTCAGCCTGGGTACATCTTAGACATACCTGAGCTGAATGGGCAGTTTTGAGTTGCGCCCCATCCAGATTCAAGCTGGATCAGAATCACGCTTGGACCAGTCCCATTTTGACAGGGGTTCTTGGCTAACCTAGTGTCATGCAATTTATTCTTCAAATACTGTATTTTTGAACATTATACCACTTGTATTTCTATGTAACATCCAAATAGCCCCCTAAGCTTACAGATTTTGTGGTAAAGTTCAAAGTGCCATTCCATGCCTTTTTGGATTCTGTTCTCATATGGTCCTTGTTATTCTGTGAAAATTATCTACCACAGTTTCCACCAGCTCCTAGTCAAAAACTGTGATGGCCCTCAATTAAATTGCAAATAGTAAACATATTAATCATAATAGTGAACGATGTATATGGTGACCAATCATTAACATATTTAATAATATAATATATTTCATTAAACAAAATATAATGATATACTTAATAATGTAAATGTTGTTAGAGATCAAATCGAAAGGTTGCAATCTATCATTAAGAGACGGATATGTCTTGTAAGGGTGTAGCCCTTAAATAGAAGGGAAACAGTATATAGCTTGAGGATCGAGCAAACAGGAGGGGAGGATAGTATTCATATATTCGTGGGAATCAGAATTAACAAATCCCAAAGCAGCGAGTCAGAGGCAACATTCTTTCCCAGCCGACTTATAAATACATATATATTTGCGTCATTTCCAGAAGATCGAAGGAAGGAAAGTATTTGACACCTTCACCATTCAAAGAACTCGTTCTTAAGCCTTTGTTCCAAACAAAGGAAGAGACAGTGTTCAGGAGGCACGTGAGCAGATCAGATTCTTCTAACCAGCAGAGAAACGTTATAAGGGAGATAGACGGGAGATAGTTAATGTCTATTGATCAGCAAGATAACTGGTCTAGATCAGAGTTCATCCCTGGCATTACAGCTGAAGATTTTATTTGATCAACACTGTTTACAAGCACCAGCGATTACGGATTGACTCCAGATCATTCTTAGTGAATGATCAGATTGAATCAAGGACTTTCTTAGTGAACATTGAGCCTTGATTAGAGACATTCTCAGTGAGTGAAGAGATTTGACTCAGAACATTCTTAGTAAATGTTAAGATTCTTAGAAAGAAATTAAGGCAAGATATTATATCTCTGAAAGTTATTTTCAACATGGAGCAGATCCGGAAAGGGAACATCACAAAAACATCATGGCATTTGATTACTGTGCTTCTGAAATTTTCATGTCCATATCAAATACTTGTTGCAATAAGTTTAGGAGTTTCTCAAAATTTATTCCTATCGTATTTGAGTTTCATAAACACTTGAAGGGATGGGATCAGTTATATTTTACTGAGTGGAAAAGAAGGTGCAATTTGATTTGAATCTCATCCCCTTTGGTTCTATTAGTCATATCAGAATCAATTCTCACCTAATTTCCAGTTCTACTCATCCAGCTCTTTTGAATTCCTCAAATACTGCTGATCACTTTGTTTTGGTTGAAACATAGAAATAAATCAGGTTTAATGTATCTTCACTCAGATGGAAGGTGAAAGCTCATGATTGGCATAAATGTATCATCTGGTTATTGTATGTAATATGTGATGAATCATAATAAAAGTAGCAGATAATTTTTTTATTGAATCTGTAAACTAACTTGACATTATTACAATGAAATAGATCATAATTGTTGAAGAAATGGCTCTTGGTTTAGATGAATGATATTTTGCAATGTAAAATCAAATTTGGAGTTAAAATGTTTTTAGAAATTTATACAAGATCACATAGGCAGGTTACATATCTACTGATTTGGTACATGACCTCAAATTCAGGTTGGGCACCAGATCATTGATACTTATCCACAATGTATGGGTTTGCCATTGTTTAGGAGACGGATACGAGGCACACCAAGGTAAGATAGTATTATGAAACAAAAACATCCCAGGAACAGGTCATTCCGGGCTACAATTATTCTTCAATTTTTCTACTTTTTTATTGTTGGCTTTCTGAGATTGCTATTGTATAATGCAATATCAGCACTTTATTGATTTTTAAAATCTTACTGAAAGAAAAGATTGTCAAACATGAACTCACTTTTCCTTTTACATTGGGTGAAATAAATATTTATATTATCATATAAAACTTGAAATGACCAAGTTACTTTTAAGAAGAAGGTTTTTTTGCCAGTCTCGGTACTTGTGGTGCTATTAGAAATCCTCACCTTACCATACTCAAATTCAGCAAGAATAAAACATAGTTCACAGTGTAATGAAGCCTGTAAGCTTATTGGATTATTAATTCCCTGAGTTGTTTATGCTTAAAACAATATTTATTATCACTGCACATAATATGTATAGTATTATTCTGGTAATTGTAAGGGTTATAAGTTGAGTTATAATAAGTATAGATATTTCATAACTAATTCAGTGTCTAAAAGTTTATCTTTCCCATCAACATTCTGGTTCATTTACTTGCTGTTTTCTTATGAAAACGATCCATTTGTGCTCTAGAAATAAGTTGTTTAAGTGGTGAAACAGATGTTGATAGCTGTATGCATATGTGTGGAATCAAAACAAGAACTCAAACAAAACAAAGATAGAGTTTAACATGATAGATTATCCTACAAAACTCAATGCGGTGAAAAACTCCTTAAGGGCTAAGGTCTTGCCTTCTTTTGCCCTTTCTCTGATGCAAATTACAATCTTGCTACTTTCTAGAAGCCTTCAAGTGCAAGATTCTGTAACTTTTCTCAGACGCATACTTCTGTATGGCACTCAACTTCTTATGCACTAATCAAGAAGAATTAACTCATAAAACCGCTTTACAATAACCCCTGAGGTTGTAATATGCAATTACTACAGGTAAAGTCTCAAAACAAGAATCCTAAAGGCCAAGAAATGGAAGGGGTATCCTTTGCAACTGTCCATGCCACATATGAGAGCACAGAACTGCCACATAAGACAGGGAAACCACTTAGAATTTTAAATGTATTTCTTATGCAAATAAAGTTATTGCTGCTTGTCTGTAGAAAGTTAGACACACTTTCAGGTTCTTAGAAAAGTTTTTTTCAATTTTTCTCAAAAATTCATAAAATTGGGCTCTACAGATGTCAGTAATGCCTATATCCATAATTTCCTCAAAACTTTATTGTATGCTTTTTAACATGTTACCGAGTCTTTCTTATTTAATATTTCCTTTTAGGTATAAAGAGCTTAAGTATATTGGAACCGAAGGGGATGAAGTTGAAGACTTACTGATTTTGTTGAGTGAAGTCAAAAGACAAATTCCTGATATTGGAGGGGTTTCATCAGGTGCAATAGCTTCCAACTATCAAAGATCAAGGGTAGAGAATGTTTGTTCCAGGTTGGGGCTAGTCTCTCTAGCGTTTCTCTGGAAGCAGGAACAAGGCTTACTTCTGCAAGAAATGGTAAGCTTCCCAAATATTTCTGTAGAGAGCAAACTTTGAATGTATAGTCATTAAAAGATAATATTGTTATGATATATTAAACAATGATTTATTTAGTTTATATGTTAACTTTTTGCTGATATTGAGGGTTATGGAGTTTTCTCCTGTCACATTTCCTCACAAAGATTAATATTTATGAGATGGAGATATTGGATGATGTATGGATTTTCATCAATCTACATCATGGTCAGGCCTGGTTCCATTGTACAACGTGTTGTTCATAATGGAATTTTTTATATCTTTATTTTATGTTTTCTATGTTATGTGATAATTTCATATTGCAATGGTTTTTGTTCAATGGTTTCTGTGCTTATTCATGGATGAGTTTAGTAGCTACATTTCTTGCATTGTGATATCATATACTGCTTGCCATCTGTGTGAATCATTTGTCTCAGTTGTGCCCATTGTGATTTCGATGCTCATGTACCTCATGTTGTAAAGAAGGAAAATTTGGAAAAAATATCTTTGAAATATTAAATATTTGGAACTGATGGTAAGAAAAGTTGAAGTGAGAAAAGTGAATAACGGGGATGATGAGTAGACAGCTTAGTCTAGAACTTTTCTGCGATAAACTTTGATATCAGAAAGTCCCGGGATACACTGATTCCTCAAATGGATAGCTCCACAATCCAATGAGGAATGGATGGTTTCCGTACTCCTACCTATATGGCTTGCCATTCTCTTAAGTTGAAGAGGAACTGTGAGGAGTGCTAGTGGCAGGAAGAAAATGAGTACGAACAAATAGGGAGAAAGCGAGAAGTAATTGTACTGTTGTTATTTGAACTTATAAATTTGGAGTTCAAGCCTTATAAAAATCATTTTTTCCCAGTCCTCAGCATTCTCTAGTTGGCAGGTGCTCTCAGAAGATTAATTGGAAAGGAAATTTCATCCACATCTAAGTATGAGTTTGGGAGACAAAGAATGGAGGCACAAGGAATGAAGGAAGTTATGCAGAACAAAAAGAGGCCCATTTGAGCGAGGAGTGTTCGTTCAATTAAAGGGATTCATATGTAAGAAGGAAGACCTTTAAATGATTCAAACTATCCATTTGGGGATATCTTGGCCATTTATGTGCAAATCCTAACTATTTTTTGGGATAACTCAGGGCACTGGGGAAGGTTTATCTTAGTTTACAAATTGGTCCATAACCATTAGAATCCTATATCCACTTGTCTAACACTACATTCCATTTGTACAACTCCTGCACCTGCCCATTCGTCACTTTCCAAGCATATCAATAAAAGTAGCACCAAACATTGGTATGATACAAGTTAGAAATGGAAATTGGGCAAAGCTTTAGAACTACAAATTCTGGTCTATTCTAATATTACAACACACGACTGCCAATTCAACTGATGATCAAAATCATTACAATTTATCTCTTAATGTTCACATTTCTTTCATGATGAGATAGATAATCAAACAATAGCTGACTCTAGGCTATAAATAGAGAATGCCAAGATTAGCTGAAATATTTAAACTCAATCTTATAGTTTTAAAATTGAAATGAACAACTCGGACAACACAAATATATGTTCTCAGAAATTTATTGAATCACAGTAGCACCAATGAATTTATTGTCAATGTCAAAAGATCTTACACTGCATTCTCAAAATGAGACTTGAAACTGGAACTTTATCATTCAATGCAAATAAACTGAATTGATTCTTAGATTCTAGACTTAAAATGAATTCTCAAAATGCTCTAGCAATACAGATCTGAGTTGGAACCTGGAACTTACTTCTTGTTATCGTTTTTCCCTTGTTGATCTCTCTGCTCCCAAATCATAAACTGGTGGTCTGTAGCATCTGAGAATTGTGCACCTACAAGATTCCAATAGGGCTTCCAGACTAACCTATATCAGCTGGGTGACTCTGCGTAATCTCCAGGCAGCTCCTGGAAATGTTTCCATTGCTGTTATCACCTAAATCTGCTTCCTTTGCTCTGTTGTTAGACAAAAGCAAAGAAAAGGTCTTCTATCGTGGCTGCACCGTTCTATCTGCTACTGTCTGGAAATATAGATTGCTCCCTTGGATGCAATCTGATGATCCCACAATTAGATAATCTTCACCCAGTCTGCTGCTCGGACCTAGAGATGCAAATGAATTCAATGGCAGGTGTTTGGTAGTAATGAATTATGAAACTGAGTGGAAGGGATGGTAGGGTTTGCATCCTACCTGTGAAGGAAGCCTCAGGTCTGCATATGAGATTCCTTCCTGCATTTGTTTAATGCAGAGAACAAGCAAACTCTTTGATGATCCTCCAAACAGCCACACCCCATATATATACAACAACATTGGTCGGTTAAGAGTTAACCATCCCAGGTTGGCCTTGGAGCCGACTTATTACAAAAAATATTTATTTATTTATTAAGTAAACATCTCATAGGTTGGCCCAAAATGACATATTAAAATATTCAATATTTTATTTATTAATATTTTAATTACTAAAAATAGGGCTGACCTACTTGAAATTCGGGATCATCACAGTACTCCCAATCTTAATTGCTTGTCTTCAAGCAATTTCAAGTTGGGATGTTCAAAAATCTCAATCCCCTCTCATGTTGCATCTTCAAGGGGAAGTCCTTTCCATTTCACCAAATATTCAGGAATGATCTTGTTCCTTAACCTCTTTGCTCTCACATCCAACACTGTTTCAGGTTTGACAATTAATTAGCCTTCATAGTCAAGTGGGGGTAGTTCATGTGAGGGTGTGACCTGCTGTCCAAGAGCTTTCTTGAGGCATGAAACTTGAATCATATTGTGGATTTTTCTGTGAGCTAGAGGTTCCAGCTCATAAGCTACTACACCAACCTTTCTTACCACCTTGTAGGGCCCATAAAAGCCTGGCTTCAGTTTCTCAGTTCCATTCCCTTTGATAGAGGACTGTCTATAGTGCTGCAACCTTAGAAGCACCATATCACCAACCTTAAAAATCCTTTTAGTTTGATGCCTATCATAATATGGCTTTTGCTGATTTTGAGCCAGCTGCAAATTTTGCTTGAGAGCTTCCAAAATCTTTTTATTGTGCTGTATCACATCCTTTGCACTTGGCACTCTACTATCAGTCAAAAATAAATCCATAAATGAAGTAGCATCATAACCGTAGTGCACCTTAAAAGGAGTAATACCAATGGACATATGATGAGTTGTGTTTTAACAATACTCCCCTAAGTGCAACCACTTGATCCATGCTGACTGCTGCCCTGTGACATGGCTCCTTGAGTAGCCATCTATCCATTTGTTCACGATCTTTGTTTGTCCATCAATTTGCGAATGATAGCCAGTACTCGGTGTTAATTCAGTTATTGTTAAACAGAAGAGTTCTTTCAAAAACAAATTGAAAAAACTGTTGTCCCTGTCACTCACAATGCTCATTGGAAGCTTATGAAGTCTGAAAATTTCCTTAAAAAATAGGTCTGCCACTTGTGGAGCCTTAAATTCTGAATATATGGCATGGAAGTGTGCATATTTTGTAATCCTATCAAAAACCACATACAAACAGTCCTTACCTTGAACCTTTGGCAACTCTTGGATGAAATCCACAGATATGCTTTCCCATTTCTGATTTGGGACAGTGTTTGTAAACAGAATTTTTACAATAGTTGGATAGATCGTGAAAGAACAACGATCTTCCTCTGAGAGGGGCAACTCCCTTGTAGGATATCAATTTGGATTTTTGAAATTTACTTTTAACCCGAAAGTACTTAATGGGAAAGACAAATTAAAATAAAAAGAAAGATTAAGAAGCTTAAATAATAGATATACAAGTGTTATTATTGGTTTTTAGAATTGAATTCCATCACAAAATTAAAGCCTATGCTTATCAACTTAATGACCGATACATATCTTGCATGCCAACATATTCATTTCAAAATACCAAGAAATGAATAAGAGTTTTTCAATGACTGACTATTGCCTTCACAAATGAGACTATTAGTGTTAAGATATAGCCTTCATGAATCTAACTAATGGTAAATCGGTTATTATCTCGAGAGTGATATATTAACAGAGCATACAGTTTGGAAATTAAACATAAACAAACTAATTGTTATGAACGGTTGCCTCCGTAGGGACATGTCCATACGTGGCAACTGCCACATATGGACATGTCCCTACGTAGGCAACCTTTCCTCTTGTATTTAAACCGGATTCAATGATGGAGACGATCAATAACTCACGGCAATCAGTCTTCCAGAATCGCTGTCATTATTCTTCGATCCATATTTCACAACATGGTATCAGAGCCAGCATATTAAGAGAATAAATTAGACAGCCATATTACTCATAAGCATTTATCGGAAGTAAATAACAAATCAACGCAGAGGCTATATACGTAGAGGATTTATCCGACTAAGAAAATATTCAAAATGTCAAGTAATATGAGAGTGGCAGATAGACTCGAAGGAGCCTCCAACTTCGTTTCCTGGAAGATACGAATCATTGCCATTCTTGAAGAACAAGAATTAGAGTCTTACATAGAAGAAAATCTAGACATGCCAAATGATGAACCAGAGAAATCTACCTGGAAAAGGCGTAATAATAAAGCAAAGAAAATAATTATTGACTCAGTCAAAGATCATATTCTTCCATCTATAGCCAGACTACCTAAAGCATATGAAGTATTTAAAACCCTTAAAAATACATATGAAGTTAACAATGCGAGCAGAATGTTAACCTTGAAACAACAACTTTTAAACATAAAGATGAATAAAGATGATACAATATCTACATACTTTTCAAGGATATCTGAAGTAAAAGACCAATTACAAACTATTGGAAATGAGGTAGATGATCAAGAAATCTCTCTCATAGCCCTAAGAGGATTACCAATTTCATGGGAATCCTACATTCAATGTATTAGCAAAACACCCCCCTTACCCAAATTTGAACAACTTAAGAATGAGTGCATTCAAGAGGAATCTCGACTAATCTCAAGAGGATTAGGGACAAATAAAGAAGGAGAAATCCAAGCACTTAATACAAATACCTTCAACAAAAAGAAAAAGTTCTCCAAACGGAAGAGAGGAAATAAAAACCATCAGAAAAGAGATATGTCTAAAATTCAGTGTTACAAATGCGACAAATATGGGCACACTCACAGGAATTGACCAGAAAGGAAGAAAACACAAGCTAGTCTAGCCGAAGTCAAAGGAGAAAACTCACTTTTCTTCTTAGCCCTATCAAGCGAAATAAATACAAATAAAAACACTTGGATCGTAGACAGTGGAGCATCAAGGCATATAACTGGATTCAGAAATCAGTTTGAAACACTTAACGGGCACTCAAGTGAAGAGGTTACTATTGGAGATAACTCCACATATCCTGTGAAAGGAATTGGGACCTGTACTATCAAACTAAGAAATGGAGTATCTCTACAATTAAAGGATGTTCTGTTTGTACCTGGAATAAAAAGAAATCTAGTCTCAATCTCAGGCCTAGCTGATCAAGGATATCGGGTTACCTTCAATGAAGATAAAGTTCTACTCTGGCCTAAAAATACAAATATCAAAAATGCCATAACAATAGGTTCAAGAGATTGTAGCCTATACAAACTATTCAGTGATCAAAAAGGAAGCACTAAATCTTGAAGTTTCAAATAATAATGAATTATGGCACAAAAGATTAGGACACCTAAGATATAGTGCTGTATCCAACATAAAGAAGATTACTTCAGGACTGCCCCAACTAAAATCTGAACACACAGGCATTTGCAAAGGATGTGCCTTGGGAAAGAATGTGAAAGTTTCTTTTCCCTCAAGCGAGCACAAATCAAAAGGTATTTTAGAACTAATTCACTCAGACCTATGCGGTCCCATGTCAACACCATCCTTAACCGGATCCTTATACTACATAATCTTTGTTGATGACTACTCTCGAAAAACATGGATATATTTTCTAAAGTGCAAAGACTCAAATGAAGTACTATCTAAGTTCAAAGAATTCAAGGCACTAGTAGAAAACCAGTCAGGGAAGAAAATTAAGGTGTTAAGATCCGACAATGGGGGAGAATATACATCTGACAACTTCAAAGACTTTTGTAATTTAGTTGGGATTAAGAGGGAGTATACTGTACCATATAATCCACAACAGAATGGAGTAGCAGAAAGAAAGAACAAAACCATAATTGAAGTAGCAAAAGCCATGATGCATGACCAAAACTTACACACTTCATTCTGGGCAGAAGCTTCAAATACAACAGTCTAAATTCAAAACAGATGTCCGCACTCAGTTCTAGAAAACATAACTCCTGAAGAAGCTTTTACAGGGAACAAACCAGACTTAAGTCATTTAAGGATATTTGGCTGTCCCGTATATATACATGTTCCTAAAGAAAAGAGGACAAAACTAGAACCATCCGGAAAAAGAGGTATCTTCATTGGCTATAGTGAAAATACTAAAGGATATCGCATTTACATTCCAGGGAAAAAATCTGTTGAGATAAGTAGAGATGTAAAGTTTGAAGAAAACACTACACTCAAAGAACCTGAGGATGATAACATTACTAAAGAAGAAGAAGATCACATAACTGAGATTGAGAGGGAGAATATCATAGAAAATTCCAAACCTTCAGACACTAAGAGGGAGGACATCATAAGAGCTTCTGAACCTCTTGTTGATGAAAATATTGAAACACTCAATAACAAGAAAAGACCTCTATGGGCAAGGAAAATGATTGAAGAGAATAATGTAGAACCAAATGAAATTTCCAAAGAAAATAAGAGAACAAGAACTTTAAAATGTTATGCTGCACTTCTAACCGAACTCACAAATTCTGAACCAACAAATGTCAGAGAAGCCTTATCAAAACAGGCTTGGAAAGATGCTATGGTTGAAGAATATCAATCTATACTAAAGAATGATGTTTGGGATATAGTGCCTAGACCAAAAGACAAATCAGTTGTCTCATCCAAGTGGTTATTCAAGATCAAATATGCATCTGATGGCAGCATTGAAAAACATAAAGCTCGCTTTGTGGCCAGGGGATTCTCTTAGAAAGCAGGAATTGATTATGAAGAGACATTTGCCCTAGTTGCCCGGTATACGTCAGTAAGAACAATCATTGCAATTGCAGCATCCAAAGGATGGAAAATTCACCAAATGGACGTAAAGACTGCCTTCCTAAATGGTTCAATTGAAGAAGAAGTATATATAGAACAACCAGAAGGATTCACCATACGTGATAAAAATTGCTATGTTTGTAAACTAAAGAAAGCTCTCTATGGGTTAAAACAAGCACCTAGGGCCTGGTATGCAAGGATAGACAACTATCTCTCCAAACTAGGGAACTCCAAGAACCTAGCAGATCCCAACATCTACTTCAAGGCTTCAAATGGCAATATGATTATATTGGTCCTTTACGTGGATGATCTTTTGATAACAGGAGAGGATAATTTCATTGAGAAATGTAAGCAAGATCTGGCAGCAGAATTCGATATGAAGGATCTAGGGCTTCTACATTATTTTCTAGGATTAGAAGTATGGCAGAAGAAAAACTACATCTTCCTAAATCAAGGAAAGTACACCACAGATATTCTAACTAGATTTGGGATGATGGAGTGTAAGCCATTAGCTACACCAATGGAAACTAATTTGCACAAGCTGAAAATTGAGGCAGAAGATTCAGAACCTACAGATCCCACACTCTACAGACAAATCGTCGGTTCACTCATGTATTTGGTAAATACTCGTCCTGATATCTGCTATGCTACAAATGTATTAAGTCACTTTATGTGTGAACCTAAGAAGATACATCTAATGGCTGCTAAACACATTCTAAGATATTTACGAGGCACAATCGGACTTGGCTTAAAGTATGAAAATGTTGAGATTCAACTTGAAGGATATTCTGATTCTGATTGGGCCGCAAGTACCACTGACCATAAAAGTACTACAGGGTGTTGCTTCAGTCTTGGTTTTGCTATGATATCTTGGTTCAGCAAAAAATAGTCAGCAGTTGCACAAAGCTCCACCGAAGCAGAATATATGGCAGCCTCCATGGGAGCTCGTGAAGCGGTATGGCTAAGAAAGTTATTATTTGGATTATTTGGAAAAACTCTGAATTCAACAATAATTCATTGTGATAATCAGAGCTGTATCAAGCTCTCCGTAAATCCAGTTTTTCACAATCGATCCAAACATATTGAGATCCCTTATCACTACATAAGAGATATGGTAGATCGAAACGTCATAAAACTAGTGTACATCAGTACTGAAGAACAAAATGCTGATATCTTCACCAAGCCACTTGCAAGATTGAAGATAGAATACTTCAGAAGTAAACTTGGTATGACTAGATTATAATTGAGATTATTAGGATGAAATTCCTACCATGTGTAATTTGTTCATGAATAAATAAATAAAATGTATATTGCAATATTCTAACCGTGTTCAAGAAGATGACGATCTTCTTATGTTTAAGGTTACTATTTCAAGGTGACGATCTTGACAATAGTTGACCAAGTGTCAAGATTGACTACATTAAGTTGTTGTCCCGGACTGTGCCGGATATCTTGATCCTAAAGTATGTGATCATCTCATGATTGACTTCTTAAGTGATTGTCCTGGATTGAGCCGGATATCATGATATTGAGTTTATTGTCATGACAAGACTATATTAAATGTTGTCCCGAATTGTGTCGGAAGTCATGACAGAATATGCTCCCAAGAAAATTACTTAGATCCACTCCTGCTAAGAGGGAGTGTTAAGATATAGCCCTCATGAATCTAACTAATGGTAAATCGGTTATTATCTGGAGAGTGATATATTAATAGAGCATACAGTTTGGAAATTAAACATAAACAAACTAGTTGTTATGAACGGTTGCCTCCGTAGGGACATGTCCATACGTGGCAACTGCCACATATGGACATGTCCCTACGTAGGCAACCTTTCCTCTTGTATTTAAACCGGATTCAATGATGGAGACGATCAATAACTCACGGCAATCAGTCTTCCAGAATCACTGTCATTATTTTTCGATCCATATTTCACAACAATTAGGATACAAAGCCCATTACTAATTCATATCATATGATAGGCTTATAATGACATTCAAAAAAGACATCATGGATGCACATCTGAAACTGCATTTCTTTACTTTGTAGATTTGTACAAATCCAAAATTCCCTTTATGCCCCTTTTTGTGAAAATTTAAAATTCCTTTACAATGAATAGAACCTGGTATACATATACTTTCCTTTGATAACTGTTTCATAATTACTTGGAAACTGAGTAACCACACTTTGATTTATGGGAAAAATAAAATAAGCTTTAATTAAGTTTATTAAATTCTTGACTTTACGGAAACAAAGCTTATTTTATGTCCTCTAACAAGTATTTAGTAATCCACTTTTTACAAAGGATAATATTAACAATAAAAACATGTGACTTTTGGCTCTTTGATTGGATTTACAAAAGTAATTAACTAGAAGTTTCTCTCTCTCTTTGAACTATCTCTGGTATTTTCTGAAATAGGATTCTGCATTGCGACCTCCTTTCCTTGAAGTGAAGATGATCTAGCCTTGCAATTCTTGAATGCTTTTACTGCTTAAACCATGATCTTGTTCCTTGGGACAATCACATTGATCATTCTCGTCCCCACAATGGAATGATTTTATTGAACATCTGTCAACTCCTGATTATAGCTGGATATATTTGCTTAACTTCCTGATGATTTCTATACCAGGGACATGTCCATCAAACACTTTTGTATTAATCACATTCTGGAAACTCATTTTTATAGCGTTGAATGTCCATATTTTGGATTTCTTTTTTCACTGCTGAGTCTGGGATAATTTATAGGAGATCATTTTGAAAGTTATCTTTTGCATGTTCACAAATTGCTAGGAGCTTCTCTTCTGGTAGAATTTGCTTCATATTTATCATCTTCCATTCTATACTTGGTATCCATAGATTATGTTGGTTTTCCTCTGTGTTTGAGGAAATGTTTTCATTAATCAAAATATTGTTATCTATTTTGATTATCTCATGGAGATCCTCCAAGATTCCTTGCCAAGTAGACACTTCCTTTTTAGCATCTTTTAGCTTCTTTTGTAATTCCTTCTCCTTTAGTCACTGCCTCTCCATAGACTTCTCCTGCTTTCTCAATGAAAACCATGGCATCTATCCTCATTTGATCTATCCATTTTCTAGTTGCCCTTCCACATGATTGGTTTCTATGAATATTTTCTATAATTTATTTTTCAATGACACTTTTAGAAAGAGGAATTGCAGAAGTTGGAACCACATCTATAGGCATAGAAGATGAATTCACAATTGACTTAAGATAATATGTCAAAACCTGCACTTGTTTCAATACGTCTCTGGTTTGCTTCTTTTTCTTAGTCCTTTTCACTAACTTAGTTGCAGATACCTGAAAATTATAAACATCACCTTCATGTGATGAAGGACCAAACTCTATTTTGGTAAATTCAAAATCAGTTACGATGGCTTCATCGACATTCTTCTCTGATACAGGTCAGGCCACTTTGACAGACACGTTCCCATATGATGGATCAACTATTAACGTTGATGAAACCTTGGTTTTCTTGGGTTCATTTGATTTCTAGATCAGATTGGTCACTTTATCAAATTTGGGAATGATTAGCTGAGTGACTTTCCTTTTCCTGAGCAAGCTTTGTTGTAACCAAGAGGGAGCATTAAGATTTGAAGCCTTTAAGATTCGTGACTTTTGGAGAAATCCCGAGTCCAACATTTCCTTGGAGTGCTCTTGTTGTCAGCATTGTGAAGGCGTAATTTACTCTTAGGAAATATTTATAGCTTTCTTTTAGTTTCAGCTATGGGTAAAACTCATATATTTGTGAATAATTGGTATACACCCCTCTAGTATTTAGTCCTGGTCATGTGCTCATACTGGCAATTGCATAAAACTTAAAAGAGAAAAGAGGTCATGCAGAAATACTGATTCTGTTCAAAGCAAACCATCCGATTATGCAAATTGTCACTAATGATCCTTCCCCAGTCAATAAATTGACTTCCTTTGCATATGACAGATTTATACAGATACATCCATTGTTCAAACTCACTCGATTATTTATTCCCCATTAACCTATGAAGTAACCCAATCATATAGATATCTCTTCCACAAAGAAGGGTCTATGTATGGCTTTGGGCAGCTGGGATTTCCCTCTTTTTGGAGTATGCAACCAATTTCTCGCCATAGTATTGAGACATTGATCTTTTTTCTTGTCTCTTGGTTTATGCTTACAAATTGATCCTTGGTTGGAAATTTGATAATGATGCTGAAGGAATCACTCTTCAGCTTGACAATCAACTTGTCATTAATCATTTTGACCTCTTTGGTTTCAGGATTGCTGTATTTCACACATTCTAACACCAAATCGAACATTGAATTGATATAGGAAAATTTGCTGCGTGAGCCAAACCACTTTCAAATATCCTTTGTGACAAAGGAGACCTCTTTCCCTCTTCCATGATGTCCCAGAAATCCTTTAAATTGAGATGTGCCAACTGTCCCAACATTGTATCTGAAATTTGAGGAAGTGTACTTTCAAGTACAAACATGAATTCATATCCTTGATACTTGTACTTCATGTTGATATAAATCCCCACCTGAATCTAATTTTACCAATTCCTCCTATCTCACTGTCAATGTAAAAGGCATACAATCATCTGACCATTACCACATTTAATGAGAAAAACTTCTTTGAGGTATCCTGAGGATGGTTTGGGATCCTAGTATTGGTAAGCAGATACATGATTGCTTGAGGACAAGCAATCTTTAAGGAGGGAGGACTGTAATGTCCCTTTTTTGGGACATTAGGAAATCCAATTAAATAATTAAGTTTAAGTTGTCAAAACATAATAATTTAAAAGACAACTTAATTTAATTATTTACCAATGCAGATTAAAAGTGACTTTTATGTCAACATCAAATTATAAAGTAAAGTCACTTAGCAAATAGAAGGGAATTCCAAGAGACAGGTAGTGGGCGAATGAAGAGTCACAGGTTGAGCTATTTAATAACTTGGAGAGGCTCATTTTCGCATGCTTGGTTTTATGTTTGGAGATTGATTCTTTGGGAGAGTTTCTGGGAAGCTCTAGATTTCAGCAGGTTTGAGGACGCAAACCCTCGAGCTTGGAGGCAGTGGACGAAAACCCATTGTCAGTTGGAGTTATCATTCAGGTGGCTCACTTTGTGCTTCAGTTTAATTTACTGGCTATCCAATCTGACTGTAAGTTCTGTGGCTACGATTGGAGTTTTTCTGTTTTTAATCTATTGAGATTTTTTGAGGCTATATCATATCTAAATTTCAGAAAATTCTGATTTCAATCTGAAATTTAATGGTTTTTAGTGTAATTTTGGTGAACAAACTGAATTCAATTACATGCAAATGGTATTTTGAATTTCTGTGGTTCATTGTCTAGAATAAAATATCCCTAGGGGGATATTTCAGATCCGAGGGGGGTATGGTCCCATCTAGATTGACCTGATTTGTTGTGCAAATAAGGGTTTATATTGGAAGTTTCTTGAGTATGTTGAGGAGTTTCCATTGTAGTTGATATGACCAACAGAAGGAAGTTCTACCTTTTTTTCAGTGGAGATGAAGAAAGATTTGAGTATGGTCCAACATAAATAAATAGATTACTTGATTCCACACTTTGTCGGAGGACAAGAGAAATTTGGATATCACTGTGATGTCCCCAAACAAGATTCTATCAAGTATTACTAATATCGAGAAAGCTCCTTGTATTATCTTTAAGAATAGCTTAGAATTCATTAGGCAACAATGAAGCTAGTTATATTATCGATGATGGTTAGAAGATATCAAGTATGGTGATCAGTAACAGAACAGATCGAGGAAGGCATATAGATCGGTAACCATCGATGAGATCAGATCAGAATTGTTATTAAGTTATAGGCAGCAGAATTTATATTTAAAGCATAATGAACAAATCAATACTTGGACTGCATCCAATATCAAATAGGTTAGAAAGTTTGTGGCACGGGAGCTTCTTCATAGAGAACAATGTGGCTGCTATGAAGAAAGATGATAAGTGTCAAGATGCAACAAATAATATGATTGATATTCCCAATATCATATGGAGAACATAGAGCACAAAGACATCAGCCAAGATTGTCATGAATTACTAAATTATAATGAATAATAATATATATTGAAGCTTATGGTGCTGCAAAGTATTCTTTACACTGCTGGCTACTATGGAATAATCGTGGGGAAGATTTAATAGTCAAATCAGGACTATCACTGTTCCAGAAAGGGAGAACTAAAGTTGATCAGTAAATAATGGATAATTAATTAATGTTGCTAGTAACTAAGAAGAGATATGATTCGACATTGGGGTGGAAACTCTTCATTCATGTCTCTTCTAGAGTTATGTACGGGACATCTACCACTCCCCCAAAAGCATCATCGATCACTTAATTATTATTTTTTTCTTATTCATACATTCCCATGAGATATTCAATAAGGAGCAATATCAATACCACAGAAGATCAACGGGATAAGCATTGATCATAGTCATACATAACTACATATTTGCAGCGCTCAAGGAGCCGTACTACAACCAAGGAGGGTGGTACCGATCCACCATTGACAACATAAGAGCGCACATGCATAGAGACATCAGTCAGAGATGACGTATTAAGGATAACTTTGTACCATCAAGATAGATACAAATCAGAAACAACAGTAATCCCACCAACTACAGATTCACGTGTCTGTTTTCCCTCTGATCCAATAAGGTTCACAATTATTGTAAGCAAGAGGAATTAAATATCTGAAACAATGATAGTCAACACCCCATCAAACCATTATTGAAAGCAGAATTTAGTTTGACAGGGATCTGAAGCAGCAATCAGCACACTACTTTCTGATCGATTGGCTTATATCATCATCAAGGATCATATCAAAGAATTGTTTGACAATATACTTTACATATATTTCAAGAGGATATCAGAGATAACAGTTGATCAAGGCATCGATATAGATATAATCTTAATCTTGCATAATATGAGATTCATATAGAAAAGATACGTCATATCTTGTACATCAGATTATATTGCATTCAAAACATATCAACATATTTGGATCTTTTCTCATTACATTCCATGTGCATATCAGTTCCACAAGCAAGACTTATACAGTGGTCATCCTTATACAAGTTTGGTCGACAATCTAATTCTTGCATAGTGTTTTACTAGAAAGAAGCCTTTTTGAAACTGGAGTTCTAAGCAAATAGTCCCCAAACCCTAAGATATTAATTAAGGCGACATTTCAATCACATAGTAGTGGGAGAGACATAAATGAAGAGTTTTTGAGAAGACCTGTCTGTATGGCAGGTATAGGAAGAAGGAACAAGTTGAAGACTACATCTGCAACACAAATCATGAGGTCGATTTTGCTAATTGTGAGAAGTCCTAATGGGAGACTATCTAGGATATAAGTTTTTAGTTGAACTAAATTAATCTGCTTGAGGTATGGCAATATACAAAGATATAACTGACCGAGAAGAAAAAGAATAAGCAATAAGAGCAAGTGTTTTTAAAAAAAATTGCTGAGCTCTTCAATAGGTTGAAAGAAGAAAATAATAGAAAAACACTCAAGTGAATGTTAACAATATAGTGGTTGAAGAAACATTATAATGAGATCAAGTACCAGTCCATTTCAAGAGAGACATAGTTGAGGAGTTTCCAAGAGTAAGATGGAAAGGAAAGAAACAATATGAGGCTACTTCCATCAAAGCATTTTAAGCCGGAGTTAGAGTTTGTTAATGCCCATAACAGTGAGGCAGAATTGAAGAAGCTATTTAAGGCCAATGATTTGGAACACAATGTAAAGACCCCTTGTCTTCCAAACACTGATTTTCAATGAAGGATAATGGTATCGCTGATTGTCTTTGATTTGTTTTTGGAGTTTTGTAATTTTTTTTGTGTTTTGTGGATATATGATAATGAAAAAGCAATGCACATAAACTTCTAATAAATTCTGAAATCTGGAAACTAATATGATCATTCAAGAAATTTAGAGAAGAGGCATTATTGAATCTCTATTTCATTAATTTCTATAACATTGATAGTCACAAGCATACCCGATTTGTAATCAATTGTTGTCCCTATTAATTCCAGCCAAAAAGCAACTTAGGAATGGGTCGAAATCCTCAAGAATCGTTGTAACTTGTTCATGCATGAAGTGCTGGTGTCTTACTTGCAGCTAGCTGCCCTCTTCCTCAATATTTTCAGAATTTTTGGAAACCTCTTCTGTGGAAATTGTACCTAGCTGAAACCCTCTTCTTGCTGCAGCTATGGCTGCCTATGTGCAGGTCGTACAATCTTGATTCGGCTGCCAATGCCTCCTTGTTTGCTCAGCACCAATTACACCATTAAATCTGAACCAAAACTGAGTACTAACTCTGAAAATTTGTCACCAATCTGCTCAATATTGACTCCTGGATGAAGCGAATTCTCCTGAAGCCAAACTCACTGGATCTTTCACCAATTCATGAGGCTGCAACACTGAAGAATGAACGTTCTCGAAATGCCAAAACTCTGAAACCTGCAAGAACCCTCGCCTTCTTTCCAGAGCTCAAAACTTCAATCAATCTCCTCAAAATGACAAGTCAAGAAATGAATCGATTTTCACCAAAGTCCTTTTATATTCTCCAAATAAGTTCGAATTCCTCAATAAAGCATTTGATGATATTAAATAATATAACTTGCAATTAATAATCATGTCACCAAACTTTGGAAAATGAGCTCTTAAATTAATTAATATTTGGTCCCCCTCTTCATGATGCTTAGACCCTCAACTTAATTGATTTATTATAAAGTTATTTATAACTTTATAATTAACCATTTAATGAATTAATATTAATTTGGTCACAATAATATTAACATCTCCTTAAATACACCATATACTAACGTGCCGTCTGAAGTAGTAGTCTCTCCTCTTAATTCCCTATGTGACCAAATACACTTTCTAAAAATAGAAAGGGTCCATCTCTATTACTTCCGACTTATTATAAATAGTAAGTATGGCAAACGGAGTCCAAATGAAGTCGAACGAAGGCCAAATCCACAATACTCTGAGCACTGGAGATGCCACAACCCTCAAAAGACCCTCTCACCAACCTCATTAGCCTACGAGGGCCATATAATAGGCTAATCCTCCAAAAATCCATGTCTGCGAAAAAGGGGACATTACACACAATGCATCGAAGAAGATTCAGATGCAAAGATCAATGAGCAATATATCATTGCTAAGTTAGTGGTGGGACAACTATTTAACATGAATGAGTTGGCTACATATGAAGGAAGCTCGTTATCTTCTTCAATTCAGAGTCATTGGGTGACTAGAGTGCCACCTTCCACCTTCAATCTCTTCAATCTCTACTCTTTCTACGTTTCGTGCCACCTTGCCTAAGACCTCTGCATTTCATGCTGGCACTAATTCTCTTGCTTTACACCTCATGCAAGGCACTGGTCAAGGATGACTGTTCAATTGAGGGAGATACATGTAGACAGCATATTTGGGTGTATGCTTATTCATTGAAAGATGAATTTTCTTAAGATAGTGCAGTGATGTACTGTTATTTTAGGCAATCATATATTCAAAATGGGTCAATTTTTTGTTGAGTATGGTAATTTCTTCAAGGTGCGCAACCATCAAACTTAGAGCTGGACAATAATATTTGTGTGTTGAATACATTGGACTGTGTATGTATTCCCATCATTGTCATCATGGTCTGGTCTGATATTATTCTACATAAAGTTGTTGTTGATAATGAAAAGGACTGATCAGCTCTCCATGCTGTGTTCTTCATGTCATGTGATTCTTCTATACATGTTTACAATTAAGTGATTTTGCATTTTTTCTATTGTGGATGATTTTAATATTTACTTTATTATGTGTGATTCTATTGCTATCTGCATTTGATTGACTTACCACCTTCTTGAGCTTATGCATTTTTCTGTCAACATTGATTCTCAAAAGAAAATACAATTCATTTAAATTTGGTTGTTGTTGATAATGAAAAGGACTGATCAGTTCTTCATGCTGTGTTCTTCATGTCATGTGATTCTTCTATACATGTTTACAATTAAGTGATTTTGCATTTTTTCTATTGTGGATGATTTTAATATTTACTTTATTATGTGTGATTCTATTGCTATCTGCATTTATCGAATGAATGCATTTGATTGACTTACCACCTTCTTGAGCTTATGCATTTTTCTGTCAACATTGATTCTCAAAAGAAAATACAATTCATTTAAATTTGACAAATCCTATTGTTTGCCCCTTGTATTTTTACATATGCTATATTGTTGGTCAGATTAAAAACGATTTTGCATGCTTTTTGGTATATGCAGGTTGAAAAGGGGATTGAGGCTATCCTTGTAAAGGTGAAAACAAGATCAAACATTCTATTGTTTTTAACTTAGTCACTGGTTAGAGGTAGCATTATTCTTCTTCAAGTTGTAAGTACTTCTAAGATAACTTTAAAAATTTTAGAGCCACGGTACACACTAATATGAGTTTGGACACTGTATTAGGTTGCTGCCATTGGTTTGGATCCTAAAAGGCATCTAGGCAGTGATCTTGCTACCATGCAGCCTCACCTTCTGCATTTGAAAGAGTATGCTATATATTACATTGATACTAAATGAAGTTTAGAAGTGCTACATAGCTTTCTTTATGTTTTTCATTTTGAGCATACTCCAGGATTCTTTTCCCTTGAATTCAGATATGTATGCCACTAGTCCTGTTCTTATTTGTTTGAGAGGGCATTGATATTTTCTCTGGCATGTTGGTGTTGACTGTTGACTAGAACATTTCAATTGCTAATGAAGCTTTTGAAGGTTTCAATTCTTAATCCTTCTATTATCATAAGCAGATTATATGGAATAAACGTTTGTGGAGAGGGAGGAGAGTATGAGACTTTGACTCTTGATTTTCCTCTGTTCAAGGTAATATTCAGCCTTGTTACATAATATTGTTCTCGTTTTGAATATTTCTTCAAAATAATTCTGTTCTTTGTTTAAATTGAAATCTGAACACCTCTTTCCAAAATACAACATTTATTTTTATTTCAGAATTTTATACTGTGTATTTGAAGTTTACGATGAAGACTGCCATGAACAGCCAGAAATTGCTAATGAAAGTACACATTTTAATAAGAATTCTACGATTTTTATTTTTTATTTTTGTAAGCACACCAGGAACAAATGTGAGCCAAATTTTCATGTGCTCGTTTCAGAATTAATTTACCTTGGAGACCCACAGCCTATTTCTTATTTTCTGTAGACTAAGGGATACAGACAGGGAAAAATAATTTAATAATAATTTTTGAAGTGATCCTATAATTTTATAAAAGGGATGACTTAAAAGTTAAATATTATTGTCTTTATTGATATGGGCCAAATGTATAGTATTAAAAAGTGTTTTTGAACACCTTTGGAGATAGTTTTAGGTGGGAAAAGATAAATTGAGATTAAAAGGAGTGACTATAAAAGGAAATTTTTGAAGGGACAAAGGTATTCATTGGTATTTTAATCAAAACCTATTTTAGAGCTCGAGCATTTTGTTCATCTCCACATCTGAGAATGAGAGCCCTTTGGTGCAAAAATTTGGAGGACAAAAAGCTTCTTGGTTTCTAGTTGAGGTGGTTCCACTAAGGAGTCACATTTGTGTGGAAAAATTGTAGTATTCTAGTTTCAGTTGTGATAGGGTTTTTTAGTGAGTTGAAGATTTATTTCAATATATAGTTCAAATGATTTCTAAAATGTCATATTTTCATTTCTATTTTAGTGGTGAATCTTTATTTTACTGGCCTAACTGTACCATCACTGTTATTATATTTGGAGGTTTCTTTATTCAGCTTTCGATATATATCATTCTCTTGGGTCAACCCCCATGGGGGCCTTTGCTCCAAGATGGCTTTCTACATGGACCACTTCCTTGAGATGAAGGATGGGCTCATTGCCCACCCTTCTTACTTATCCCACCATTGGTCCCATTCCCTTAGGATCCCCCTCGGTTCCTTTCGGGTGGGTTCTCACAGGCTCCACATTGAGACTGATCACCAGCTTGACAGAAAGGACATGATCTGCCAGTTATGCAGCATTGGAGAGACCGAGTCGGAGGAGCACTTCATATTCCCTTGCCCTATCTATTACGAGATCTGTGGGGGATTCTATTGCCTTTTTAGAGACACTTAGGACCTCTCCACTTTTTCAGATTCAGGGATCGGAGGTGCCTTGCCCTTTATCTTCAGGAGGCCACCAGGCTTCAGGACAGTTCTCTTCAGCGTCAACCTCCTGCGCACTCACACTCTTGTCAGCTTATCACCTCCTTCTTCATTGGGCTCCCTTTGGCTCATGGTACCAAGCGGCAGTTTAGCCCTCCTTCCAGTCATTCTAGATCCGTGAAGCCCCGGAGGGACTCTTTTCAGCATCGGCCTTCCTCTTCCAGGACTTCTCAGAGGCGGCACGAAGCTCCTGCTCATTCCATGACTTACCCTTCTATTCGGGGGTTCTTCTTGGCGGCTCAAGTTTCTTAAGGGGGTTCGGGTTTCCCTGTTAGAACCCTGCCCCCCCCTTTTTCTGGTTTTGTGGTTCTTTTTGTTTCCCGCTGCTTTGGCTTTGTTTTTATTCGGGTACCGTTTGGTGCCCTTGCTGTGGGTTGGGCCCTTGTGCTCGTTTCGGCAGTCCCTTTGACCCCGTTTGTGGTCATTTGTTGGACATTAATAAATTTATCTTATCTTATCTATGGTAACCATACCTTATAGCTGTACCATTCCTTAAATCAATGCAACAAGTATCATTATATATTTTGAATGCTATTGATGAGAAAGAACATTGTGTGATTTTCAAGTGCAAGTTAATATCTTAGGAAGTTTTTCTTTGGCTACTGTACTAAACATTTAGCTAGCTGTAATTTGGAAGATACTTTTATTTGTGGATGCCGCTGTACTTTGTGGAATCGCGATTCTATGAAGGCTTAAGCCTTAGGAATTTGCAATATACTTACTGCCTGCTGCTGATAGGAGGGTGCAAATCATATTAACTCTGCATTATTTTGCTGTTTCATCATTCTTGTTGAATGGTCATAGGCCAAACTCAAGCTGGATATTTTTCATAAATATTGTAAGTGGATTTTGTATATCTAATTTTAATATTATTTATTATTTAGGAAATTTTTTGAAGTTAATATTAATTTTGTTTTGTTTTTTATCAATATAAGTGGGGTTCAATACCCATAGTAGCAAAAAACATTTTGGGAAAAGTTTTGTAATGTCCCCTTGTGGAAATAGGATTAATTAATAAATGATAAAATTTAGTTAAGTCTAATGTCTGGTCAAAAGGCATGAAGTGAAAAGTTGTGACCCTCTCAAACATGAGATATAAAAGGGAGAAAAGAGAACTTCGTTGGGGGAAATAAAGGGATGAAGGAAGTAAGAAGGGAGCAAAGGAATTAAGGAAGCATTTATGGGAAGAAGATAAGGAAGTGACTTTTTCAAAGGGGCAGCAATGATGAAGGGTTGTGACCCTTTCGAAAGGGTGGTAATTGTGAAAGGTTGTGACCATTATGAAGAGGCGTGACTCTTCCTCACATTGGAAGATATAAAGGGGAGAAATTTTCATTTGAGGAGGAGATAAAAAAGGGGAGATCAATTTGGGGAATAATATATCAATCTCAAGGGCAGCAATGAAAAGTGGTGACTCAATTCTTATGAAAGGTGGTGACCCCTCCAATAAAGTATAAAGCAGAATTCATTCAATGCATTGAAAGGGACTTACCAATCAATGTAGAAGATCAATATAATTAATATCAATTTTCCTAAGAAAGCAAAGAATCTTAAGCAATCAAATACAGATCAAACCATTCAGCAATAGTACTCATCCAAGAGGGCAGCATTCAGCTTTCAAAGAGGGAAACAACATTGAATTGAATCTGTCCAAATTACCACAACAGACTAATAATACTTCACCTGCAATAATTTTGTAAGTATGGTGGGCAAGATTTAGTGTTCTCCGAAAAGGGGACATTACAAGTTTACAAACCAAAAGTATGAGAGTTTTTAAAAACCTCAAGATTTAAACGGGGAAAAATTGGAAAAAAAATCAAATTTTAGAATAAACGTAAAAAAATATAGAAAAAGGGACAAACTTTTCGTTTTTGAAATTTAAATGCATTTCAATAGCATAGAGATATAGAGATCAAATAAAATTGAGAGCTTATCCCATGAATTGTCAAATATGGATTATTGTTGTTAATTTATAATGTTCACTTAATAATTAGATGCTAATAGTTTTCAAAGTTTCAATTACAATCCAGTTTGTACAATCTAGGTAGGTGAAATCCCTCTATCCAAAACTTTTATCTAGCAATGGATAAATGACCAAATCAATCAAATTAAATGTGTTGATAGGATCATATGAACCATAGCTCCAAATCAAAATAGTGCAATGATTTTATTAAAAGAATTCATATGTACATATAGCATTCATGAAGATGATGTTTCTAATCAAGAAACAATCGTAAACTAAAGAAAAATAGAAACTATCTAAATGTACAATAAGTTTCATACTTGATCATTAAATAAACATAAAAGATATTATTCTAATATCCTCCCTTAATGGTTAATCTATCAACTACACCAAGTTGCCCCCTAAATTTTACAAACTTGTGCGGGCTAAGAGACTTGGTGAAAAAATCTGCCATCTGATCCGCCGTGGGAACATACAACAACTGAACTGATCTGTCAACCAACTTCCGAATGAAGTGACAATGAAGTTCAACATGCTTGGTTCTCTCGTTGAAGACCGGATTCTTGGCCAGTTTGAGCACCCCCTAATTGTCACAGTAAAGGGGGGGTAGGACCTGCTTGAGACATTTGTCTGTTTGAAAGCATATGTTGAAGCCAAATTGCCTCACAAGATGCCTTAATTGTTCCTCGATACTCAACTTCTTTCGAGGAAAGAGCCACCACCTGCTGCTTCTTACTAGTCTATGTGACTGCACTAGAGCCCAAACTGAAAACATACCCAGATGTTGATTTTCTGTCATCAACGAAACCTGCCCAATCTGAGTCTGTGTAACCAGAGAGTCTAGGATCATGACTTCTGTTGTACAGGAGTCCAAAAATCAGAAGTGCCCTTCACACAACGCAACACACGCTTCGTTGCTATCCAATGATCAGCCTTTGGAGATGTCATGAAGCGTGAAATGTAGCTCATTGCAAAACTGAGATCAGGCCTAGTAGCAATAAGATAGATGAGACTGCCCACCAGTTGCCTAAATGATGATTCATTCACCACAGGTGAATCTAATTTGGCTGTCAGCTTCAGCCCTTTCTCCGTAGGTGTGGATGCAGGTTTGCAGTCTTGCATCCGAAACGTGTCCAGCAGACTATGAGCATACTTTGACTGAGATATGAAGATACTACCCTCAGTCTCCCAAACTTCAACACCTAAACAATAGTGGAGAAGTCCCAAGTTTGTCATGTCGAAAGATTGGCATAAACTCTGTTTGATTTGATCGATCAAAGTTGCCAAACTACTAGTGATAATCAGGTTATCAACATAAATAACAAGGAGAAGAATATCACTACTAGTGTTTTTGACATATAGATTAGAATTAGATGGACTCATGTGAAATCCATTATCTATGAGGTACTTGTCAATCTTGATGTACCAGGCCCGAGGAGCCTGTTTCAGGCCATAGAGTGTTTTCACCAGTCTGCACACCTGTTGTTCTTTTCCAACAACCTTAAACCCTAGAGGCTGTGTCATGTAGACCTCTTCTTGCAACTAACCGTTGAGGAATGCACTCTTAACATCCATCTAATGGACTTTCCAACCAAACTGAGTTGCTAAGGCAAGGACAAGATGAATGGTACTCATCTTGGCTGTAGGAGCAAAAGTCTCCTCATAGTCAATGCCTTCCTTCTGTGAGAAACCTGGAGAAACGAGATGAGCTTTGTACTTATCAAGGGTTTCGCCAGCTTTGTTCTTAACTTTGTACACCCATTTGCAGCTAATGGGCTTCTTCCCTGGAGGAAGACCAAAGAGGACCCAAGTGTTATTCTTTAGAAGACTATGATGTTCAGCTTCCATAGCCTTTTGCCACTCAAGAATCCCTTTAGCTTCAGAATATGTCTGGGGCTCAAAAACACTGTGAATGTTGGCCATGAGAGCAAAGTTGATTGTATTTTGCCTCTTGCTCTTGTTTCTGGAAGATCTACCCTCAATGAGCTCATCGAGACAAAGATCACCGATGGTCTTAGCCCACCATTTAGGCCGAAGAGTAGAAGAGACAAGATCAGATGTAGGAGAAATAACTGGAACTGGAGGTGAAATAGGTGGAAGATTAGCATCATCTGGAGGAAATTCAAGTAGTGCATCATCAAATTCAGAATTTGCATCATCCCTCCCATCAGGTGAACCAAATGGAAGACATACACCCAAATCAGAAGCCTTCAAAGGTTTATCCTCAGAATTCTTCTCAGACGAGGAAAGCTGAAAAGGTCCTCGTTCTTCATCAAAGACAACATCACGACTGAAGATAAAACGATCAGTGTCTACATCAATCAACCGGTAAGCCTTGTGGTTGTCAGTGTATCCTGTGAACATAAGTTTTTGACACTTGGAATCCAACTTGGAATCAGTGTATACTATGCTAAAGAGCCAAAGACTTTTAGATGACTGATCTTCGGTTTGCGACCAGTCCAAGCTTCCTCAAGAGTCTTCCCCTTAACAGCTTGTGTGGGAGACTGATTCAGGAGATAGACTGTAGTTATACGACTTGTGCCCAATATTTCTTAGGAACATTCTTGTGTTCCAACATTGACCTAGCCATTTCAGTGATAGTGTGGTTACGACGTTCAACAATTTTGTTCTGTTGACTGGCGTTTGATGCCATGTATATCACAGAAGTTGGAGAAAGCAGTAGAACAAAACTTCCCTCCATTATTTGACCTAAGAGTGACAATAGGGCATCCAGACTCTTTCTCTACTAAGGCCTTAAACTTCTAAAATACAGTAAACACATCTGATTTCTGTCTAAGAAAGTACACCCACATTTTATGACTGAAATCATTAGAAAAAAGTAAGAAATACTTGCAATTAGTAATAGAAGGTGTATTCGTTGGACCACATACATAAGCATGAACCAACTACAATACCTTTGAGGCTTGCCATGAGTCACCATCTTTGAATGATGTCTAGTGCTGCTCTCTAGCCGGTCAAGCTCCACTGACGCGGTGATTTTGAGTCTGAATCTTAGGTAAGCCAAGAACAAGATCCTTCCGAACAAGCTGAGCAAGGTAGTGAATGTTCAGGTGACCATACTGTTGGTGCTAGAGACTGCTGAAAGAAGATGATTTAGTTGCAAAGGCATGCTCAAGAGAATCGCTCGTATTCACAAGTTTGTATAGACCATAGAAACGGGACTCGCCCAGACTTGGCGAGTCCGAGTACGTGTCATGCTCGGCGAGTCCCAGGGACTTAGACTCGGACTCGTTCGAGTCTGGCGAGTAAAATCACCAGACTCGCCGAGTTGGCGAGTTTGGCTCAAACTCGCCAAACTCGGTGAGTCCCGAGCCCCAGACTCGGCCGGTGTCAAGGCAACTAAAAAACAAAAAATAAAATTAGTTTGCAAGGTTTTTTCAATTTTGTTTTTTCTTGTTAATAATCTCCTATCCCTAAAAGTGACCTTCATTTCATTCACTTGCAAAAAAAGGAGGAGTAAAGTGAGTTGGGAAGAAAAACAAGGGTGCATAGAAGAAAAATCAGCAAGGAGGAAGCTCAAGTTTTCTTCAATTTGTCACATTGGAGCTGCATTGTGTTTGGATTTGGTGCATCAAGAGTTGGATAGGAAGACTTTGCAGCTCATTTCAAGCTTGTTGTAAGAGGTAAGATTGTTTCTTGTATGCAAAAATTCCATTTTCCATTCATTTATTTTGAAAGTTTTACATTTTCTTTTAAAATCTTTTGTATGTTTGTATGTAGTATGTAGTATGTAGTTGTAGTGTTGTACTATGTAGGGTTTGTAAATTTCTTTTTTTTAAAAGTAGGGTTTGTAAAACCCTACTTTAGTTTTTTGGAATGTATGTAATATGTATTAATTTTAATTTGTATTTGTAATGTTTTATTGCAGCAAACTTCACTTTATTATTTGCCTCAACTTCAAGTTTCACAAAACTATCCTAAAATGTCTACTTCAGCTTCTAGACCCCCCATTAGAAAGGACCCTGCTTGGAAATATCATGAGGATTTTCCAGGGCAAGGAAAGGGGCAAACAAAATGTATGTTTTGCAAAACAATATTCCATGGAGGTATATATAGGCTGAAATACCATATTGCTGGTGTGCGTGGACATGATGCCGGACCATGCCTAAAAGCAGTCCCTGAGGCCGTACGTGAATGTTATGTAATGGTTGAGGAAATTGAAAGGAAAAAGAAACAAAAGGAGGATTGAGCGACCATTGGGAGAGAGACATTTTTAGGAAGAGGGACACAGTTAGGTTGTGTTGGAGGCCCTTCTTCCTTACCTCCATATCGTCCCACTCAGTTTGCTACTGCTACTGCTGGTGCTTTTGCTTCTGCTTCTATAAGTGGCAGTGCCACCGCCACTTCTCATGTTCCTAGCACTAGTAGTTGTAGTGGGAGTGTTAGCATTGGACCTAGGATTCGTAAATCTAGGTTGGATTCCTTCTTTGTGCCTCGCACTACTCCTGGGTCCCAACCGTCGCTTGAGGGCATGGGTTGGAACAAGGAGGTCCATGATGCTGCTAAAATGGTAGTTGGCAGGTTTTGGAGCTACAGCTGTATTCCATTCTTTGTAGCCAGGTGAATGTTTTACTAACTTTTATGTTTGATAACTCTGATTGTTTTAATTTTTATACTTAACTTATCTCATTGAGTTTGTTTGCGACAAGTCTCCTTATTGGCAAGAAATGGTTGATGCCATTACCATATGCGGGGCGGGGTTCAAAGCCCCTAGTGAGAGTGATTTGAGGGGACCCATTTTGTCTCAAATGGTGGATAATGTGAAGAAGGATTTAGATGAACAACGCTAGGTATGGAGCACTAAAGGTTGCACCATCATGACTGATGGTTGGACGGATAGGAGAAATAGAACTCTCCTTAATTTTCTTGTTTCTTCTGCAGGTGATTGATTAATTTTAGTTTCATATAGTCTTTAATTTTTTATTTTTTATTTAATGGTTTATTGAATGATCATTGACCTAGCTTTATTTTTTTATTTCAGGGGGCACCGTTTTCACCAAGTCCATTGATGCCTCCGCCCATTGCAAGAATGCCACCTACCTATGTGAGCAGATAGAGGAGGTGATTGAAGATGTGGGTGAGGAGAACGTGGTACAGGTGGTGACCGACAATGCAGCAAATTATGTTGCTGCGGGTAAACTTTTGATTACAAACTAATTTTGTTTGCAAATTAATTACTATCTTGTAGTTTGTACCTCCATTAATTACAATTTACAATGCAACAAATTATGTTGCTGCAGGTAGACTATTGATGGAGAGGCACCCATCTATAGTTTGGACTCCACGTGCTGCTCATTGCATTGACCTCATGTTGGAGGATATTGGAAAAATACCATGGGTGAAGAGATGTGTAGAAAGGGCAAGAAATGTCTGCAAATTTGTATATAATCATTCATGGGTGTTGGCTCTTATGAGACAATACACAGAGCAGAAGGAGTTAGCTCGTCCAGGAATCACAATATTTGCCACAAACTTCCTCACATTGCAGTCCATGCTTAGGTCTAAGTCTGCCTTGAGACGTATGATTGTTGGTGAGGAGTGGTCTTCCTCATCCTATGCTACCACCTCTGCAGGGAAAGATATGGCAGACTGCATTTTTGATGAGCAAGGCTTTTGGGTCCCTTGTGATGAGATAGTGAAGGTAATTTTTTTTTATAAATTTTACAATTTAACTTCATGTTTTATAACTTATTATATGTAATATGTATTCTCTTATTTGCTCATTTTTCTAAATTACACAATATTTTCAATTTTGCAGTTTGTTAAGCCCTTGGTGGTTTTGTTGCGAGTTGCGGATGGAGATAAGCCCACAATGGGCTATATATATGAGGGCATGGATAGGGCGAAGGAGGCCATCAGATTCGTCTATCGAGTGGATGAGAGCAAGTATGGTCCCATTTGGGAGATCATTGATAGGAGATGGCATCATCAGCTTCATAGGCCCATCCATGCGGCAGCCTATTATCTGAATCCGGCATTTCGTTTTATCCCTTCTTTCAAGGTTGATGTGGAGGTCCTTAATGGGCTATATGCAATCATGGAGAAGATGGGACCTGCTGGTACTTCTCAGATAGACCTTTTTCGAGAGCTACAGATGTTCTCAGATGCACAAGGGGAGACCTTCTCTCGTCCTATCGCCAAAGATGGTAGGACAACTATGATGCCAGGTAAAAATAAATTGTTAGGCTTAATTTTAGTTTTATTCAATACTATATTGTAACTTGTTAAATGAGTTCATGAGTGAGACTGATTTTATTTATTTTTCTCATTTCAAACTCAGATCATTGGTGGAACTTTTTTGGCCCAGAGACACCAAATATTCAGAAGTTGGCCATTCGCATCTTGAGCCAACCATGCAGCGCATCAGGTTGTGAGCACAATTGGAGTATGTTTGAGCACATACACTCCAAGAGGCGCAATAGATTATCTGTGGAGAAGATGAATGATCTCGTCTTTGTTCACTACAACCTCCGCCTGAGAATGAGAAAGAATGCATTAGTTGACATCTCTCCTATCATTCTAGATGAGGTTGATCTTGAAGCAGAGTGGGCCAATGAGAATCAAACATCTCCTGGGACTCTTACAACTGTCCTTAGTGATGATGACATTGATTGGATCGACCAAGTAGATATAGAGGTTGAGGCTGTAGCCATGGTAGAGGAGGAGCAGAGAGCACGAGCAGAGACAGGAAATACTGAGACTCAGAGTGACACAACTGTTCCTGATGTTGGTGAGCATGGCATGGTGCCACGGGGAGCGACTATGGCTGCTGAATCATCCAGGACCTACTTTAAACGCCTTTGCAGGGGGCCAGGGCGAGAGGGTGCACGACCCTCTGTGCCATAGGCTTGTACACTTGTAGTTGTATTTAGTATTTACTATTTACCTTTGGTATTTGTATGAAACATTTGATGATGATCATATGATGACATGGATTTTTTATTCCATGAGTTTTGTAATATTGTATACATTTGACAACATTTATATATCTATGTTTGTTATTTTCTTCAGCTACAATTTGCGTTTATGCTTATGTGATTGATGTATACTTGTGTATGTAATCAAATGAGCCGAGTTTGATGATGTTTTTGTGTCTTTAAGGTGTATTCAATAAAGGGTGTTTGAAACAAGTTTTAAATCTTTAAAAAATTCTAAATTTCTTGAGTTTTTCACTTTCCCAAGTCCAGCCAAGTCTGGAGCCGAGTCCCGAGTTCGAGTCCGAGTCGGCCTTGCTGAGTATGAGCCGAGTCCAAGTCCCGTTTCTTTGGTATAGACCATGATCCTCGATGCCAATAGCCATAGTAGTGCGTGTCGCATGATCAACAATCGAACATTTGTGGGAACTGAATACCACATCAAGGTGAGGAGAGTGCCGCATAATTTGGCCCACTGAGAGAATGTTTAGTTCCATGTCAAAAATGTAGTATACATTGAGGAAGATGAGATTCCTCCCTCCAGATTGTATCTGAACGTTGCCCTTACCAACGATAATATACTCTTTACCTCCTCCAAAAATGACTGAATCGGTGTAAGGAGAGAAGTCTGTGAACCAGTCATGCCTGTGAGTGAAATGTCGAGATGTACAAGAGTCTATATACCAAGCAGAAGATTTCACATGATCTATAGGATGCTTCGCCATGAAAGTGTAGAATACAGATTCTTTATGCTCAGAGTGCTCTTCGACATTGGCCTTAGGCCGAGACCCTCCCTGCTCTCGTTGTTCGGAAGCTATCTGTTTCCGACAATCTTTGATCAAGTGGCCATATTTGTGACAATAATTAGTTTGCACCTTCTTCTTCTTCATGCTATCTTGAGGCTGATTGGAGCCTTTCTGCTGACATGATTGAGATTTGCCTTTATCCATGTGAAAGGATTTGGCTGCGAATGCTTGCTTTGAGGAGGATGAAGTGGCATTGCTACCAAATTGTTGTTCAACGGTCCTGCTAGAGAAGTTTGGTGTGCAACTTTGGAAATTTTAGATCAACATTCGTTGAAGTAATGTTGAGAGTTTCTATGAAGTGCTCATAGGATTTAGGTAGACTTTTTAGGGTTATAACTGCCATATCCTCTTCCTCGATTTTCCGTCCAATGGGTTCTAGCTGATCCCGAATGTCCCTTATCTTTGTCAGATGCTCCTACAAGGACATACATCCATCATAATAGGAAATAGCTAGTTTTTCAGAAAGAAAGCACGGTTTTTATCTGATGTCTCATGGAGATCCTTTAGAATGGTCCATTTCTCTGTAGCTATCTTGCCGGATGGCGCTTGCGGCAGCTGATCATCAGTAACAAAAAGCTTGATAAGCATGATCGCTTCCCTATTGCACTTGTCAACCTTATCCTGATCTAGTCCAGTTGTGGTAGGACGAGTCTCTTTTCCCAAAACGAGATCATCAAGGTGGCAGTATTCAAAGATGGTCATCATCCGCTACTTCCATGTGTTGTAATTTTTGTTGTTAAATCGCTGATTGCCCTCCAACATGATGTTGGTTAATGATGCCTTTGTGCATGCTTTTTGAGGCACGAAAAATGAGAAATTTTGAGAAGATGAAAACAAAATCCAGGGCATGGATCCCAATGCAGAAACAAAAGTAGAATTAGGTACATACTTCGAAAAATACGTAGTATGACTGTCACGAATCTTGAGGTAAAATTTTTCGAAGACCCAGAATATTCTGATGAAGACCCAAAAAACTTTGCAATAAACCCATAAAGAATATGTGGTTTAAATTTTATTTCGACCAAAAAATCTGACGATTTTTAAAAAACCCTAGTCGGCTGAAAGTCAAAACCCCAGGTCGTCGAAAAACGCAGAAGAAAACGCTTGATTTTCGTGTGTGCCACAACAGAGATAGCGCAAAATGCTCACAGCACAGGTGGCACGTAGAAGAATGAAATTGTACTCGTCGCAGGTTGCGAGCTGGAGACTCGTCGGTAAAAAATCCATCGCATAGGTTGGGGTGCGGAAATCGCGAGTAGAGGATCGCAGGTACAAATGTGAAGGAAAGCCACAAACAGAAAAACTGTCATGGGGGCCGCCATTGGGTTAAAAAACACACGAGAAAAAATCTCGCAAAAAACCCTCGAACACAATTTTTCAAAAATCGTGGGTAAAAGAAACCCGACCTTGGAAAAGAAGAACGACCCAACAAAAACACGATTTTTCAGAGAAGAATATCCGCCCAGAAGCAAACTCGGAAGAAATTTTTTTAGTAGAAAAATTGGTTTTCAAATTTCTTTAAAAAAATTCTTTCAAATTTTTTTTTTGAAAAATGAGATTATTTTCTTTCCCACTCTGATACCATGTTCATGAAATGCGATGATTTTATTAAAAGAATTCATATGTACATATAGCATTCATGAAGATGATGTTTCTATTAAGAAACAATCGTAAACTAAAGAAAAATAGAAACTATCTAAATGTACAATAAATTACATACTTGACCATTAAATAAACATAAAAGATATTATTCTAAGAAATAGAAGGTAATTATTGAATTTTGATTTGTCATTTTTTCGAATATGAGGAGAGGTCAAGTGGTTTATTGGATAAAATATAGAGTATTAAGTAGTATTAAATAATAGAGATAAATTTAGTTGGAACTATAAGCACTATCATCTAATTATTGAAAGGAGTGTGATTGGTTATCTATTTCAGTACAAGCAGTGTTAAGGGGTACCATCTCTTAAAGAAAGTGTGGATTTTCTCATTTACAATAAGAAATTTCTTTACCTCCAATCAAACTCACAATTGGAGTGCCTTTAACCTGAATACACAAATTTCTAAAAGTGCAAGAAAAATATTTAATGACTGAACTCAAAAATTAACACTTGTCTGAATGTTTTATTAGTCTGAGTTTTGGCTCTGCCGTTCTTATACAAACTAGTGTGTGCCCAGGGTCTTAGAGATTCCAACTTGGGTGTTAAAAGAACAAAAGAAAATCTTATTCTTACATGTCTTTATCTCAAAGAAAAATTAAAAAATATATTAATGTTGTCCATCCAAAATAAAGCAGAAAACTAAAAATATTTGTTTGTTGTTCATCCAGGAGAAAACCAAAAATATATATGACTGTTGCCTGCCCAGAATAAAGCAGCGGTGCCTAAGAATAGACTAATATCAGCACAACAAATAAACTAATAAAATAACTTAAACTTGGAAGAAAATCTACACCTAAACAGCAGTTACGAAAACTAAAAAGAGGGTCTACTGTCTGGTTTTCCAGCACCCAGCAAGCAAACTTAATCACTAGAATTGGGGTCTAATTTCTCTTAAGTTCTTCACTACCAGGATGCCATTTGAGCGGCCCCTAAAAAAATCTAAATATAAAGATATTTGACTTTTTAACAAACATCTACAATAATAATTGAAAGATTCCATTGGGCACCCACATAGTTAAGATAGGGCTCTAATTGAGCAACAATATATTGCTAATTTAAATATCTTTCAGATTACTGGCAAGACCAAACCCTAAATATTTTAACGTGTGTCCATCAATGGCTCATTACAACCCTTAGCTTTGCACCACAAAAGCTGTGTATTGAGGATTGATAAAAAAATTAGTTTACATCTCTAATAATATTAATTACCATGTTCTCAATGTGTTTGCAATCTTCTGATGAAATAGCAAAACTGAAAATATGAGGGTCATGGCAGAAAACCCCTGCTTTGACGCACTAAACTTGAAAAGCCCTCACTCCTATGTATTAAACTTGGAAAACCCTTACTTTGATGTGTTAAACTTGAAAAACCCTCACTCCAACGCATAAACTCAAATAACCTATGGTTAAATTTGAAAACACAGTGATTAAACTAAAAAAAGCGGCGATCAAATTCAAAGAAATCAAGAAAATTGATAATAAATGATGGTGAACAGTAATAGTACAAAATCGTATTGTTTAAAGGTAAAAATTGGGAATTCCACCATTTTGTGATTAGTCGTGATTTTTGCAATTTTTTCCCGATTTATGCTTCAATGGTTGCACCTATGTTGGATTTCCCATTTGCATTTTGAAGACTCTTCATCATTGCCACACCTTGATGCTCCTATGCATGCCAAAGAATTGGAATGCTTTTAAAGTGCATTCCTTATCTCTTTTTGACATGATTGTCTTGACTATCTTTCATATTTTAATCCTTTTGGAAAGGTGCGCCTTTCTTCTTTATGTGTGCCAATACTCTAAGCAATATTTCTCTATTTTATGCCTTGTATTGGCACACCATCAACCTTTGGCATGCACAACTAGCATGTAGTGGTTTCAAATTTTCAATAAAGAAAATTGTATCTCTTTGTTTAGGCACATATTGCTTCATTGGCGTGTGCTAATGCACTGCTGATTTAAAAAAAAACTCAATTCTTTGCTAAGGTGTGTGCCACTAGCTAGGTGTAGTAACCTCTTGGAATGGTGTGGCAGTGATCTTGTGCATTGCCTTTGCCTCATCCTTCAGAATTTTTGATTTTATCCCTCTTGTAATGGTGCGTTAGTGATCTCTGAGGTGTGCCTTCACATTACCTTTGCCTCATCCTTTATTATGCAAGTATTTTCTATTCTTTTCCGTTCCTCAGAGCTAATGCATCCCCTTCATTTATTTAGATTCTTTTTTTGTAGTTTTCGAGAACTTTTGGGTATAGGTGAATGCCAACTACTAGGTTGATGCCATTACTCATGATGAATGAAATATATTAATCCTTTGTATTGGTGCACTTGAGATTTTCAGCACACTAGCAATACACTGTTTGAATGTTTTTGCAAGTCTTTAGCTCCTTTGTTGATGCATGCTTGCAATCTTCTTTATGCACATATACACCGTTACTCACCATCTTTTGCTTTGGCACATGTTAAAGGATTTCAACATGGCAATAAATTGGCTTGTGACCAATGCATCCCAAGACTCTTTGAGTGTTTGAATTGATGATCCTATGGGGTTAGTAAGAAAAACCAATAGAATGACACATATGAAGTGATCACTTTCAAACACATCAAGGCTAGGAAAATGATGTTTATAATTGATAAGATTGACAAAATACAAATTTTTTGTAAGGGTACAATGTACAAGGGGATTACTACACAAATCTTGATGTTTTAGAGAGAGCTTTGCAATATTGCAAACCATTATTGGCATGAGGAAATCCTTGTGGGTATATTCATTTAATTACACCGATTGTCTCCAAATCATTACATGGATGTTTTTTTCTCTTCATCTTATTATTTAAAATTTTTAAACTAGTCACTACTATTATGTTATTAGCATCTATTGCTTTCTCTCTCCTCTGTTTTCTGTAACAAAATGTGTTAAATTTCTTTCCCTAATTTTCAAACGTAGCAATCCAAAATCAAAAGATTTTACCAGCCATACTTGAAAATCATGTGGGAAGGTTTACTTGAAGCAACAACCAATTTTAGCAACTAGAAAATCTTGGAAAGGCCGATTAAGAATAGTTTACAAGGGAATCCTTGGCAACATTCAAATAGTAGCCATAAAATGGATGGATTTAAAGGATTGTGAGTGTTGTCTATGATATTCTTTTTCATAGCTCCAAAGTTTGAAATGTCCCCATTTTAACGCATTCCTCTTTTGTGAGTGTCCGCTTAATTTAGTGGGTTTTCTTGGAATCCTATGATGGTTGGAGTTCAGTTGGTGCTTTAGATGGTGACAAGGCTCTTGGTAGCATTCTAGGCTTTTTTGGGTTTGTTCTCCTTAATCCTTGGAGAACATTTCTATTTAGAGTAAGTGCTCGTTTCGGTACGACTCTTCTAGGATTTTTGGATTTTGTTTTCCTTAGCTGAAAGATGCTGAGTTCTGGTTGAAGTAATCTGATCTATTTTTCTGATTCTGATTTCTTGGGCCAGCGGTATGAGTTTTGGTTTTTATGTGTGTTTTTTGGAGTTTTATGCTTTTTTTGTGTTTTTCTGAGATATATGCTTTGAAAAATTGACAATGTAAATGAATAACACTGATAATACATAAACAATTAACTGGAAACTAAATTTCAGATTGTCTGATTTATTAACAGCAACTAGCAAATGTCAAGAAATAATAAAATTGGCCTACCAGGACTCCAACGCCTTGCCTAGAGGTGTTGGTATTGGAAATAAGCTACACCCGGACCGACGATGAACTGGTCCAAGAGGGGCCAGTAGCTCAGTGGTAGAGCACTCCAGCAGCGATGGAAGGTCCTAGGTTCGAGTCCTAGCTGGTCCATGTCTCAACATGGTATCAGAGCCAGGTCCAGGCTAGGAGCCCCAAGCACACGTGAGGTGTGGCTTAAGGGGGGGTGTTGGTATTGGAAATAAGCCACACCCGAACCGACGATGGACTGGTCCAAGAGGGGCTAGTAGCTCAGTGGTAGAGCACTCCAGCAGCGATGGAAGGTCCTAGGTTCGAGTCCTAGCTGGTCCATGTCTCAACAGAGGGCTTCTTTATTGACTTAATTGAATGTATTTGCTGCTACAGGAGCTCCCAATGTGCATCAACAGCTCTAATGGGCTTTATTCTTCATAATAATAATTATCAAAAACAATTTAATGGAAGAATGGCTGGTCTGGAGCTTATTCTGAAATCTTGCCAGGAGAGATCACCAAAATTGCTTCGCTCTCCTCTCTAATATGCTGATATTATCCAAATGTGCTGGGGTTTCACCAAATTAACCATAAATCTGCCTTAGTTATTCCCTGACAATAATTTCACAAACAAGAGCTGCTCCAAAACCCTTCTTATTTATTTATTTGCAATCCTAGGCTGCTGAAAATGGTACGGCTGGCCTAGGAATGGTACGGCTTACTTGAATGTGCATTAAACTTGCTGAAAAGTGTGAGCAAATTGCTCAGTTTTGATTGTCATTACTAACCCTGATACAAAATTCCACATAAATTGACCCTTGAATGGCCTGAAAATTGATCTTTCCTGAGTGCTGAAGAAGGATTAATGGCTGGGTTATCATCCAACCTGCCTAAAATCGAAGGTTTTTGTCTCCAATTTGGTCTCCAAACTGCTGTACCTACTATGGCAAAATATTGCAGAGAAGAAGAATGAAAATTTCCAAACAACATAATGCCTAAATGAACTCCCAAATGCTCTTTTAACATTCCTCAAACCCTAATTCGAATTTGGGGTTAGGGTTGGACTTTCGGCATCATAAAACATGTTAAAATGTTTATTTTTATTAAAAAAATAGCTCCCCTAAGTGGTTTGACCCATTGAGGGTCTAATTCCTCATTAAAAGTGGCCATATATTTTAGTTATAACCCTCAAGTTATAACTTCTAGGAAAATGTGCCAAGGGGCCACTTTATTAATATAAAGTGATTATATTATTTCACTTTATTATATTTTATTTAATCCAACTTAGGAAATAAAATATTTCCTAATCTATTCATAAAATCCAAATCTGGACTCAGAATTGAATTCCGACTGAAGCATTGCGATCATTGATGCTGCCTGAGTCCTGTAGGGCAACTAACAGTTCCTCCTAAAAAGTGGGGACTAACCCTAAAAATAGGAACCTCTCTCCAAACACCTGCAACTGCTTAAAAGGATCCTGCTCTGCTCCCTGGTCCCTGGCGTGGTCATTTAGTCAACTATCAATTCTCCCTAAAAAATAGGAGACCTCCCTTAAAAGTAGGAACTGTTGTCTAAAGGTCCAAAACGGCTCACAAAGCCCTTGCAAAGCTCCATGATTCTCAGAATGAGTCCCCTAACCATACCATTGACCTACGGGAACTTGAATGATAGGTCAACCCCTACTCATCTCATGTCGCCTAGAAAAGGGGATATTACATTAGCCCTTGGATAATACCGCTATTTATAATAAGTGCTCGTTTCAACACTAATCTTCTGGGTTTGTTCTCCTCAGTCCTTGGAGAACACTACTATTTATAGCAAGTGCTCGTTTCAGCACTAGTCTTCTGGGTTTTTCTAGGTTTGTTCTCCTCAGTCTTTGGAGAAAAACTTCTATATATAGTTAGTCTAAGTTACTGGTTCGGGTTCGGATTCAGGTACGGGTTCGGATTCAGGTACGGATTCGCGGATTCGGCAAAAAAAATAAATTCTTGGGTACGGGTTCGTCTGTACATATATATATTTTTTAATTATATATATACACATATATTATATATATGTTCAATATATACAATCCATACAAAAATAAAATATACAATGTGACTTTTCATACATAAATGATAAATGATAAATCCATAATTGCCAATGCCAATAAATATTCATATATCGCAAATTAATCAGTAAACTAATAACTAAAGTCTAATATCATATTCATAATTTGCAAAAAAAGATAATATTCAAATTTAAAGTCTTTTTTAAAAAGTCATAAAGGGGAGAATTAGAGTTTTATTATTAAAAAACTATTTTAAAAAGTCTTTTTTTTATTGTTTTTTAATGTTTTTTGACTAGTGGGCCTTGTTTTTGGGAATCCATGGGCCTTGGTTCACGCGGGTTCTCCTGGGTTCGACTTAGGTTCCACCCACAGGGAACCCGACCACCTGGGAAGGACCTGGGAGGAATCCAGGGAGAACCCGGGGAGAACCAGGACCGGGCAAGAACCATGACCCGGACCCAGGCCAAAAGGGGAAGAACGTATCTTATTAGTTAGTGCTTGTTTATTAGCATCAGTTGTCATCTTTCAATATTAGTTGTGTTTAGCATGATTGGTGTCCTTTTTCGGTGTCTTGGTGAGTTTTTCACAAGGTGAATGGCATTATTTAATATTATAGTGTTATGTCGCTCGAGTTGATGCCTTGGAGAGATAAGGGGGGGTCTTTACACATGAAATGAGCTTAATATTTCAAAAAGGTCTTTTTGAGTGGAGAATTTGCTTATTCGAAAAAAGAAACAAAAAGTAAGAAGTGCTTGTTCAAAAAAGTAGTGGAAAAAGAAAAGTATTTATTTTTTTGGAAAAAGCAACAAAAGATAAAAAGTGCTTTAAAAAAAATAAAAACAACAAAAAAGAAGAATGTTTTTTTTTGAAAAAGTAGTTAAAAAAAGCAGAAATGCTTTTTCCTAAAATAGCTCTCAAAAAAGTTATAAAAGGAGGATTGACACTCTTAGTTGGATTATTTGGATGTTGCACATATAACAGTATATCGTGCTGAAATGAACAAAGCAATTCTTTTGAGATTGATGAAGGAGGGAAGCCCTTGTTAAATACACTAGTTTCGGTGGTGAAAGATCCTCCCTAGCCTATTTGGTATTTTCACTCTGGAAACACATTGGTTTTAATAGATTTTCCAAAATCGGGGTTTGAAGAAAATGAAAATATACAAAGTATTTTGATTGCAGATTTGTGGGTTTTCTTTTTGGTTTCTAGCAAATATTTTGGTTGTTTTTTGGTGGTCTTTTCAGGTGCTCTTAATGCTGGCTGTACAACTGAGGTTTAGGGTGATGCCCTTTTGCAGAACCATCTTTTGGCATTAAAAAATGAAGCTAGAAAGGGTTTAAATATGTGGGTTATTAATCATACAGTTTTCCAAAGCAAGGTGAATGGATTTTGAATGATTTTTTAGGCTACTATATCTGTTACAGTGGGTTGTAGCAGAATTTTAATGTCTTGGGGTTTGATAAAAAATAATTCAGACTTGAAGAAACCTCTTTTTTTGCCTTTCCAGACATCAACAGATTAGCTGGGTATATTTCAATCTTATTACCATAGCTGGGAATGCTTGGTTGCCGATGTAGCTAATGGCATTGAAGTTGCTGTTGGTCTGCCATGTCTTTTATGTTGCAACAACAGACCTTTAATCTGATATCCTCTGATTTTCAAGGTATTTAATAGCATTTTCTGGTTGTATGTTCAGTTTGGAATTTTTTAGACTTCTTAGATGTCTATTTGCCCTCAGAATTGAACAGCAGATGATAAAACACATTGTAAACCATAGTTTTAAAACTCATGGACTCGCCACGGACTCGCGAGTCCATGGGAGCCACGAGTCGACTCGCCAAGGACTCGCGAGTCCATGGGAGCCACGAGTCGACTCGCCAAGGACTCGCGAGGCGAGTCCATCTGCAAGGACTTGCGCAAGTCTTTTGCACGGACTCGCGAGTCTTTCGTGGACTCGCCACGGACTCGCGAGTCCATGGGAGCCACGAGTCGACTCGCCAAGGACTCGTGAGTCCATGGGAGCCATGAGTCGACTCGCCAAGGACTCGCGAGGCGAGTCCATCTGCAAGGACCTGCGCAAGTCTTTTGCACGGACTCACGAGTCTTTCAGTTGGACTCATGCGACCCAGAAAAAACGTCATGCAAGCTTTAAAATTGAGTTTTTTTTTTTTTTTTTTGCCTTCATTTGGCGTAATTGAGGGAGTGAAATATCTCATGAAGGGTTTTTTTGCCAATAGAAAAATAACACCCGACGCCTATATAAATTAATAACCCCGCAAGGGGTGATGCCCCTTGACCCCAACTTGGGGGCGCTGCCCCCAAACCCCCGTCGAAAAATATAGGGGGAAACTGCGCTGATGGAAGTAGTGAAAATTTAACCTCCTAGTCTGATTAGGCTCCATATAACAACATAATTAGCATTGAAGAAATCTGGGTATTTAGATTTAGTATTTCAAATTTCAAATATTGCGCGTCTGTAGATCATATGACATGTGTAATGTTTCAATTATGGCTCTTATGTTCTCTAAATGCATTAATTTCTTTATGTTTTTTTGTAAAACTACGGTTTTTTTTTTGCCGAGTCCTTGCCGAGTCTTTCGCAAGTCTTTCACGAGTCCGAGTCCGAGTCCAAATTTTTGGTTTGCCGAGTCCGTGGCAAGTCCGAGTTTTTAAACTTTGTTGTAAACAACTCATCAGACATTTGTAACAGCAAACTATTATATAATGCCAAAATAATAAACTTTTGTTTGCAGAAAATATCTTTTCACATGCTTATTGGTTTGATTCTTGCTAGGTTTCATTGGAAAGAATTTTTAGAAGTCTTTGCTTTTGTGATGAGTTTCATATGATGTCCTGTGCATGTAAAGGGTATCCATTTGATTCATTAAACAGCAAGATATTTGAAAGTAGATAAAATGACCAATGAAGCACTATAACATAAATTTATGACAGAAAGCAAAGACTTTGCATGGTCATCATTTGATGTGGTATTGTGGTTTCATAATGGGTAAAAAATAAAAATTTGAGGGGGTGTTCTAACAGAGTTTGGGTGGCTTCCTTAAAAATATCTTTTGAGAATCTTCGGCTATTTCTTCAGCGGTCAAGAAATGACAATTATCTCCAAATTCGTAGCTAATTTTAACCTATATGTTTTGTTGCATAGTCCATTGGATTGGAAATGGAAACAATCCTTTTATAGTTCATGATATGAGGTGATCTGTTTTGGGGTCTATAGATGACTTACAATATATGGGACTGCTCCGTACTCAATGCAAGAGGCACCTAACTATGCTGCCAATGAGGTGTACATACCTTACCCTCTACAGTATTTGATCTTCAGCGGTCAAGAAATGACAATCATCTCCAAATTCGTAGCTAATTTTAACCTATTTGTTTTGCTGCATAGTCCATTGGATTGGAAATGGAAATGATCCTTTTATAGTTCATGATATCAGGTGATCTGTTTTGGGGTCTATAGATGACTTACAATATATGGGACTGCTCCATACTCAATGCAAGAGGCACCTAACTATGCTGCCAATGAGGTGTACATACCTTACCCTCTACAGTATTTGAACTTGTGACCTCTCTTTCAAGAGTAGAAAATCTCCACCATTAGGCCAACTCAAGTGTATGAAGATTGAATATCAAGGACTCATTGTCATTCTTAGGATTGCTGACGGATGTTCAGGCGCCCCTTGACCATCCCATGGATGACAACAAGTCACTTTCTCTTCCTAGGTATGATAGAGAGCTCCTTGATTGTTCCATGGAAAGCAAGGATTCCTCTCTTCTATCCATCTCATGGCTATGGCTTTAGGTGGCAGTCGGGGCACGTTTCATTGTTGTCCCAAGTCTTAGGAACATTCTTGTATTATAAAGTTGATATTCTTTTTTATGGGAGGGGGCGTTCAGGGGATGCTTCCACATGGGACTTTTTTTTTGGGATAGATTAAACCAATATTGACCCACTCTCTAGCTAATCTTTGGTGACCCTGCTTAAAAAATTATAGATTAAGAAAATTCTGCTTCTGATTATTTGCATGGAGAGAATTCTATATGTTATTTTTCTTTTGATCTTTTACTGAATTGTCTATCTCAAGGACATTTCGTTTTTTTTTGACCTTTTGTATTTCCTTTCTTATGAGCATGGCTCTTATGGTCAAGTCTATTGTGTTTCGTATGAATGTTTTCTGAGTGGGTTTCCAAACACTTTTGTGAACATCTATGAATGTTATTATCACTAACATGTTTGTGGAATAGTCTTGCTATTCTCTTTGATTGTCAAAGTTAGCTTTATTTCTGAAGAATATTTTGTCCATGCTTAGTCTGGTTTATGATTAACAGGAAAAGTTCTGTTCTCATGTTATGTTTTGTTAGTGTATATATTTCTAGCTTACTCTTTTCCTATCTTCCATGCTACACATGTGACAACAAATTCTGTTATACATAATTGAAAATATTATAAGAAATGATTTAAGTCATGGTATTTGTGATAGGATTGTCTTTGTTAGAGCATAATGTTAATAAGGTCTACCATTTGGATAAAGTATTGGGTGATAGAAATATGAAAAGTATTTTATTAGTTAAATCTATTACACATTCTAATGAAAAGGTATGACAACCTGAAAGGATATTGGATAATATCATCCTTTATTTAATGATTTCTTTGGTTATAATCATCATTAAGATCCTATGAAATGTGTTACATTGTTTGGCATTGTAAATCTGCAAGAAGTATCGAGGGTCTATATGGAAGAAGGGAGAATGGGATATAAATCTAGATTCCATTTTATAAGATTTCTCAAATACAGATGATGCTTATTTTGTGGGTTTTTTGACTAGTAATGGTTTTCCTCACGTATATCATGGTGTTTTGTGTCCATGTCTTTCAATTCTATATTTTATATTAGTTTTTCTATTTTTTATTTTTTATATTAAATATAGAGGATACAATGTTTACACAAAGGACACACTATTCACAAAGACCACTAGTCTATAACATATATTACCCTTCTTGGACTATGTAAGTAACATATCAGGACTGCCAGTTTTATCTATACAAAAAATATATAACGGATGCAGTTTACAGCTATACAAAAAAGGATAAACTTTCTATACAAAAGGTTCAACAGATTTAGATCACATTAATCTCTTCGTGGGGGTCTACACATGAGGTCCACCCCCTGGGACCTTCCATCCAAATGACTCTTCTCCCTGCTTGCAACTGAGTCAGCATTTGAATCTGTTCAAGTCATGGTTCACGCACTTTCTGGATCTCAGCTCTGAATGCATCAAGTGCATTAATGAACGGGGCTTGTTCTCTGGCGATTCTCCTCTAGTTGAGTCCATTTTCAAGCTCATAGATGAACACTGTGACATACCCATCCATGAGAAATTGGAGAAACTTTGTCTTTTCAATCCTCATAGTGATTGTAACCTGCACAATAATATTGTAAAGAATGGGTCTATGAGATTACTCATTAAGGGATCTAACTTTCCCTTGAAATCTTTCTTCATTCCTAAGTTTCCATAAACACCATAGGATGGTGGAAGATAAGGTGAACCAAAACAGATTAGTATCCTTTTTAATGCCTTGAATAAAACCTGAAACCACATCCATAATACTAATCATATTAGGAAATGATAAACCAAATAATAACCAGATTTCTTTGGCAAAAATGCAATCAAAAAAGATATGTAGTATTGGCATGATTGCTCCTGCATGGCAATCTATTGATGTTCATAAGCCATTTAAAACATTTAATCTTTAGTGCAATAGGACTTCTCCATAGTTTGAGAATATATCCCGCCACTGATTGATAGATAAAGTTGCATTTCACAATTCATTAGCATGTCCAAGAATGGTTTCATCATACATAAGTGTATTGCAAACATTTCTAACTTTAATTTTTTTCAAATGTAATCCATCTTTCCATTTATATCCCATGAATCTATTAGAATCTACATTACAATCTTTCGGTAAATTAAACACACATCAGGCTTTAATAATCATATTGTAAGTTCTTTTTTGAGTGGTAGGGAGGTTGTAATCCCCACTAAGCTTATCCCAGCTCATAATGGAGTCATTATCAATAATATCCATCAGGTAGCAAATACCTTTATTCGCCCAGTTCTTTGTTGAGCAGCCTTGGGTGAGGGTGAGAGGTTTGCCATTGTGGAATAAGTTCCACCAGATGGATCTCTCTCCATGCATCTCGTTATTGTTGCTGATTCGATTGTTGGTGAGATAGGGTCTGACAATCTCCCAAGCCTTCCATATAGACTTAAAGACATTAGATCCTTGCACTGATACTGGGAAAGTCCCTACCACCAGATCGCAGAAAGGAAGATTTTTCCAGGACTTAGCCTCTTTTGGAAATGCTCGTCTAATGTTGTTTCTAATAAGAACTTTCCAGGGTTCCTCCCCCTTAAAAGATTGAAATATCCATTTAGCTGCTAGTGCAATACCCAGAGTTTTCAAATCTTTCAATCCAAGTCCCCCCATCTTCTTATCAGTGTGACACCACTTCCACTTGACTGCAGGTGCCTTCTTTCCCCCTTTTCCTAAAGACCATAAGAACTTTCTGATGCATTTTTGAACCTCAAATATCTGATAGTTACTGAACATCCAGACCGAAGAAAAGTATATGAGGTAAGAAGAGAGGATTTTTGACATACTTGGACCCTACCTGCGAGAGAGAGATATCTCCTATTCCACTTAGCCATCTTATGCTCAATTTTTCCCTTGATCCAGATCCAGATATCCTTCAGAGATGGACATATAGAGAAAGGGATTCCATGATACCTAACTATTTTTGATTGGTTCCCCCACTAGTAACCAAACTTTTCTAGCCAATCTGGGGGGTCCTCATGCCATCCGAGGAGTATGGACTTTGCTTGTGAAATTTTGGCTCCTGATGCTTTTCCAAAGAAGTTAAGCTTCTCTTCAAGAACTTTCATATTCTCCTCATTGAGGTCAACAAATAGTGCAGTGTCATCTGCAAATTGAATATTGATAAGCTCCTTAGTATTTGGTAGTTCTATACCTCTAATTCTTGGGGAGTTTGAGTTATCTCTCAAAATATAATATAGGGTATTTGATGCAATAACAAATAAAGCCGGGGCTAATGGACACCCTTGTCTGATGGATCTTCCAAGCTGGATGGGTTGTGTCAAGGCCCCATTTATTTCTAGCTGAGCTTAAGCATCCTTAAGAAGCACTTTCACCATATCACTGAATTCAGGGGGGAAACCAAAAGCATCTAACATCATGATAATGAAACACTACTCCACCCTATCGTAGGCTTTCTCAAAGTCTAATAGGAACATAGCAGCATTTTGACTTGAGCATTTTGTCCACTCCATAGCCTCCCAACTTGTGATCAAGTTCTCTAGGATGTATCTGCCCTTAATAAAACCCGTCTGTGTGTCACAGACGAACTTGGGGAGGATATTCTCTATCCTAGTGGCTAGTATCTTAGCCAATATCTTATATGATACATTAAGGAGAGTGATAGGTCTCCAATGTTTAGTAAGGAATTTATCACCTTCTTTAGGGATCAGCTTGATAATCCCTTTGTTTATGAATTTACGTAGTGACCCTTTCTCAATAGCTTCCTTATAAATCTCAAGCAGGTCTTTTCCAATCCAATTTATGTTGGCTTTGTAGAATTCAACCGGGAGACCATCCGGTCCAGGAGCTTTGTCATTACTAAGAGTTCTAATGGCCTTGTCAATTTCATCAAGGGTTATATTCTGCCTCAGGATATCAGCATCTTCTGCTGAGATCTTCTTAGGAATAAGAGCTCTACAGTCTTCTCTAGCCCTCAATGAGTTGAGAGAATCCTCCGAAGAGAATAGTTTTTTGTAAAACATAAAAAGGCTGTCTTGATACCATCTATATCCATTACTTCCTTATTGTCCATATAAATCCTGTCAATGTTTTCTTTGATCTGCTTTTGCTTTAACAATTTGAAGAAGAACTTGGTTCCTTTGTCTCCTAAAATAGTCCACTAGTTTCTTGCTCTAACTATAGCTCCTCTAATCTTGGTCTGTTGGTGCCTTCTCAATAGGTCTCTGGCTTGTGTCACTCTGTGACTTAGTTCTAAGTTGCTGGGATCAGCCTGATTTTCCTCTTCCATCTTTTGTAGGTCATCCGTGAGAGACTTTTCTTGGTATCTGTTGTCTTTAGCTTTTGTCTGCCCTACGGTTTGCAAGAGACATTGCCAACTCCTTACATTCTGAACCCATCTACCAATTTGTGAGTTAATCGATTCATTCCTTTTATTGAATAATCTAATCAGGTTGATTGCACTGATGACATCCGGGTCCTTAAGAAGGTGAGAATTAAGCAGAAATTTCTTCCCCTTACCTGCCACCTTCTTCACTACATCCCCAAACTTTATATTTGCAATGATCGGGTGATGGTCAAACAGTGTAGGAGGCCAAACCTTGATGAGAACCCCTAGATCATCTGGTTTGAATGAGAAATGGTCTTTGTTCACATACATCCTATCAAGTCTGCAATAGATCCTATTCTTCCCCTTTTGGTAGTTGCACCAGGTGTACTAACTCCCATTGCTTCCCTGCTTTTTGCCTTCCGATGGATCAAACAAATTCTTACACATCTTCATCCTATCCCAGTGAGGTTTCTCAAATCCCTTCCAATCAAGTGTGGCGCCTCCACATTTGTCTTCTTGGTTTTCTATCATGTTAAAGTCCCCCCCGATGATCCATGGGATATTAGGGAGTGAGGCAATCCAATCCCACAATCTTTCTCTTTCATTGTAATCATTAGGAGCATAGATATAGCAAATACCAATAATAGTATTATTAATATCAAATGTAACCTATGCTGCCTTGTTACATGGGGAATGTCCAAACTCCATAATTTTATCTTTCCATTTAGGGTGAATAAGGAGGCCCACACCTCCCCTACCTTTTTCATGATCTGAAAAGATCTTAATTGAATCTCTCCATGTATAGTCGAGATTAACTTCAAGAGTGAACTTAGTGGCCTTTAATTCTTGTAGCATAACTACATCAGCCTCCCTATGCTGATTCAAAAATCTCCTAATCACCTGCTTTTTGTCTGGTGATTCTCGACCTCTAATATTCCAAGAGATGCACTTCATTGAGTATAGTGGTTAATGTGAGTCCTTTGCAGCCTTGAAGCTGTTATAGCATTTAGGGAAATCCTTATTTTGTCCAATTTTCTTCCTATTGGAAGGGTTTTTATTCTTAGACCCTAACGGTCTCCCTCTTCTATTGTCTATCTTGTTTAGGGTACTTCCACCTTCTACCATTTCATTGTCCTCATTCTCCATCTCTTCTTCACTTGGAGATTCATCTTCATAATCTCCTTCCTTGGTGAGATCTGTCTGGCAGGGATTCCCCACAGTCTCAGATTGGAGATCTCTAGCATTACTAATTAAGGTAGGCCTATCATTCTTGGGTAGATCACAAATGCCCTTCTCACCATCAATTGGATCAGCAACAATAAGTTCGATCTTGCAGTCATCTGCTATCTCCACAAGAGCCTTAGAATGAGTGGTCTGAGTCGAGTTGGTAGGATTTTGTGCAAGTAGAGTTCCATTTCCCTCTCCATTGAGGTCACCGGATGCTAGATTTTCAAAGTAAAAGTCCATATCAGCCGAATCCTTTCGAGAGATCACAGCCTTCGGGATCTCTTTGTCGAGGGAAAGGGGACTATCCTTATCCAATTCCCTGCCGATTCGTTCAGACCCCCCGAGATTCATCTCACAAGAACTAGTCCCATGATTAATCATCTTAATTCCAGAGAATCTCCCCTCCGACGGTTTCTCTTGTGAATCATCCTCCATAGGTGAGGTATTGATGGTCTCTATCTTTTTATGGGGAGATAATTGCTTATCCTTCTCCAAATCACTACCGCTAATATGAATCTAGGGTAACTGTTGGGAGTTCTTTCGTCTTCTTTTTTTAGGGTTTTTTCTTGTCGTATTACGACTATATCCTTCTTCCATTTTCTCTAATGCAACAACAATTGGGGAATGTGGCGGGGGATCCGCCCTAAAATTACCAAAATTTACATTCCTATCCAAGGTGGGCGGATATTTTACATTCTCCACCGCACCCGTATTCAGCTTGTTATTAGCAGCATCAATTTTGTTCGAGTTGGTCAATTCAATTCTAATATTGGTCGAAATGGGGGCACTCTGTTCCCCTTTTTAGTTTTGTTTAAGCCAATTTTATGGGTTAATATAGGGCAATTCTTCTGAACATGTCCTTCTTTTCTACATAAGAAACAAGCATTTATACCACCAAGAATTTCAATGGCGTAGGAGATTATGCCATCCCCCAAATTAATGATGAGAAAACTTGGTATATCCGTTCCCGGATTAATGGAAACCAAAACCCTCGCGTCAAGATGCGGGATTAGACTAGTTGATTTGTCTAATCGAACCACTTTGCCAATTGGTTCGATCAGTTGAGGGATGAATCTCCATAATAAAGGAGGCACATCCTTGATTATCATCCACATAGGGCACGAAAGTGCCAAGATTTCATCGTTTATGGCCTCCGGTGTCCAACTTAGGGCACAAAAGGTGCACAGACCAACGGTCCAGTATTGTTTTTTCACTATCTCCGCTTGAGCTTTGTGTTCTTTGAAAAAAATAACAAACAAACCCTTTTGTATGAGCCTACAGAAAGAGATATGAAACCCTAATTTTATACTCCAAACATTCCTGAACCAATCATCGAGAAATTTTCTAGCCGAGCACTTATCAATATCAACCGTAGCAAAGAAGATTGCCACATTTTTTAGTCTGTTCTTTTCTAAACCTAATTCATTCACCATAGATTCATTAGGTACAATGGAGAGAGAGTTTAAGGGGAGGTTAGATCCCTTACCTGCTGCAGGTTGCGCTCTCCATTCTCTCCTACCTTCATGGGGTCGATAGAAACAAACCTAGCATTTTCAGGGATCACCGGCAAGGGGTGGACGAGGGCGTCTCTGATAGTTTTACTTGCAGCGATAACTTGCTCCGTGCCCGATGCATCTCCCTTATCAGGTTTAATCGCTTCCCCTCCAGGATCCGAGGCCATTAATGGCTCGGGTACAGTCGCTTGTGCTTGGAATGACTTCTCCTGCAAACGCACTCACCAACCAAACAAACAAGGATAAACAGAAATAACTGTAAAGATAAAAAAATCAAAGGCTAGAAAAGCCTTACCACGGTGGAGGAGGGTTGACACCTCCTCCACAACAAGGGGGGTGACCCCTTAGCAGACTGCCATGCGTGCGCTTGCAGAGCCAAGTTGCAAACAAAGCTCCCGTCCCACCAGTTTTTCTATTTTAAATATATGTGTAATCAATGGTTATAATGGCTTTAATGTATAAATTTCAACTGTTTTACATGTGATGTTCAATGAGTTTCCTATCATATATTTGTTGTATTATAGTGTGGACCAAGGAAGAATAAATTCTTAAATTGATTCCATTGGAAAGTAAAAGATTCTGCCTTTGATTTCATATTTTGGATTACTGGTTTTGGCCATGAAATAACTAGCTACACAAGCAAAGAGCTCTTTAACCTCCCTTGTTATGCAAGGGAAGTTGTTTTGGCTAAGAGATTGGTGGCTGATTCAAGAACAAGCTTCTTTAGAAAAATATCCTTGGTTTGGAATGCAAGAATGATGATCCCAGCTCCTCTTCCATTTAAAGTAGTGCAGCTCTTTGGACTTAGTTTCCTATTGGTTTTTGGTTCATATCCTTCTCTCTTGTCTATACTCTGATTATTGCTTATAAATTACAGTGGATATACAGGCTCTGTAATTTTGATAGCATTAATTACCAACAATTATTATCATAATGGGCATTCCCGACTGCGATTTTTCCTATATAATGACAAATTCCTTAGAAGTGAAAAAAATATTTTTATTCAGTGCTTCACTTTGCAAATTATGTTGATAATGTTTCATGTATCTTATTTATATGTAGACAAAAAAAATGACTGACTTGAGGAATTCCTTTAACATTTGCACCCTTGCAGAATGCCAGAATTATTATTGAAAATTTCCAAATTGTGCTTCATTCGTCAGATTGTATTGCTCCTGTTGGGATTCTTCATCCTTCAGCATTTTATTTGGAAACCAAAACAGGAAATCTAGATCCTGTAATAGGTGATGAAAAAACTCCTCTGAATAGATCAGAGATGGATTGGATTATTGAAGTTGAAGGAAATGATATACCAAGTGATTATAAATCTGATAATTGGTTAGAAGCGTTTCCCGTAGACCTTGATGCTCAATGCAAGTGGAATTTGATTGTGTCAAAGACTACAAATGAAATTCTTAGCATTGGATGTTGGGTGCAAAGTACTCCCAAATCTATGGAAGGTGTGTTAATCATTTTCTCTCACAAAATTACTTTTGTCGTGACATGATTGAAGCTTATAATTCCAAATCTCATTCCTAATTCATATCTCTTTCTCTTCTTTTATTATCATGATTAACTGAGGAGACATCCAACCTACAGACCTTTACATTAGTAATTTAACTATTTATAATTAGCTCCTACACTTACCTTTTAATGTGAGATAAATATGATATGATAACTCTTTTGCTGATCTCAGGGATGGATATTCATTTGGCCCTTGTTTTGAAAAGTGTTCAATGTAGACTTAAAGTAGATCAGCTTGGATGGGATGATGTTCTCTACATTCATCTTTATCTTTCTGATATGAATCAATTTGCATTGGCAAATGATACTTATTTGAGATATATAACTGAAGAAAATTGTCCTCATGGTGTTCCTTCACGATCTACAATAGAGATTCCTTTGGTAGAAGGTGACATAGGAAAGGCATTTATTGAAGTTTTGGCAGCGAAAGACAAGACAAAAAAGGTGCTACATGTTCAGAGTATCTCATGTTGGGCACCTAGCTGTATTGGTCCATACAGCCAGGTAATATTTGATTGTTTATGTCATATTTCTAGATAAACCAGCCATTGGGATCTTAAAATTATCTTGTACATTTAGATTAAATGTTTCGTTAATACATGTGCTTAATTTTCTGCTAAGTCCAGAATATAAGGACCTATAATTCAAACAAGCAGATTGAGTTATTGTGTAAATGATCATGTGCTCCTATAAGACAAACTACATTAAGGGTAAATTTATTGGCTAGGGGTCCATGCTTAATTCCATTTATTAATTTACTGTGAGAATTTGGATACTTTTCTTCCTTATGTGTTGCTGTTTGTTTTAATAGCAAATATCAAGGTTCATTATTGCATTTTGGTGTTTATCTTCCCAAGTCAACAAGAGTAGTATTTAACATTTTGATCTTCTAGTTATGAAATATATTGTAATCATTGTTGCAAACTTTTCAACCTTGTCCACCTATCTACAATTACTTGGCAATTATGGGCTTAAGAAGCATTAGTCAATTTGGACATTATATGTCAGCGGTCAGCCATTGAATTATACATTCTGTTAAATTCATCATATTTAAGAATCAAGCTTACTTGAGTAAGACACATAGGGTCTTTCTAGTTTGGTAGGATGCATTGATTACTACCAACAACATATAGAAATGGAGAGAGCAAAAAAGATAAATACGATGGCAAGCAAAAGATAGGTTGGAGCCAACAAAGAATGCAATGGAACAAGCCATAGCTTTGTTCCATAGGGATGCGTCCCCTGTGTTAGTACCTGTTGACGGGTGTTTTGTGACCACACCAACATAGAATAAAGTTCCAACGGTCACTTTATCCTCTCTTGATCAAATTCTTGTGTATGCTAAGATTGCAGGTAGATCATAAAGTGATTCCAAGGTTCCAAATGCGTACTAGCAACTTTATGATGGATATAGACTCGTTTGGTTAATGTTGCTGGTAATCCAAGGGGACTTGCGCACACTTGAAGAAGACTAGACAAATTTGTGACTTCAAGGAGATTCTCGCAAATGATTTAGCAATTGATAACTTTTTTTTGGGACTTTCCAATAAGATAATGCAGAAAGTAAAGTAGGAAAGGGTTTAGAAAGTCTAGTCTAAATCTAAGAACTTAACAGACAACAAAGCTTAGGCGAGATCGACCACACTTTACTTTGTCACTATCAGACAACTACATAAAGGAGGTGCAATCTTTAGAGGTTGTGCTTATAAGATTTTAAACCATCAACAAACACCATCAAAGAACAATGTTCATCCAATAATCTAAGTAAAGAATGCACATGCAAAAGCTCAATCCAACCTTACACGACAGATAGAAATCATTTATCCGCAAAAGGTATGAGTGTATGATCTCACCACAAAACAATGCAATCTATCTCATTCATCTAAATACTTGAAGCAAATCTAAACTAAGTGAGGAAGATGAAACCATGGAAGTTTTAAAATAACTCAAGTGAACACCAAAAGCCAATGTATCACTATTATTATCTCAAAAACTTATTGCAACAATCTCATACAATTCTCCCTTTGTTACAAATGAAGGGGTGAACCCCTTTTTATTGGCCTCCAAAAAGGAAATGGACGATCTAGATTACATCCAATCAATGGCTGAGATTAAACATGCAAAACCCTAATTAGGGTTTGACCAAAGATTCCCGAATATGATGCCAAGTAATGGGAATAACCATTAATGTGGAATCATGCCCACTACCTATTCATTGCTCCATGCTCCCAAAAAGGCGTCCATGATGCAGTAAATGCCCCATTACATTTAAAATCGTCCAACATACATTAATGAGACACTATCTCGTTAAATATGACGGTCGTCATGCATTTAATAAGCCACCAATCAGTCAAAATGTCCACTAGCAATAAATGTGCCATCATGCCCTCATGCAATCAATAGATTCTTTTCCAAAATTTGATGACCATTATCCTGTTCATTTATGGTGAATGCGGCAAACTTGGCTATGACGGCTTCCAACTCCCTAATGGAGACACTTGGCACAATCTCTAGTTTGAATTCCAGAAATGAAATGTCCTCTTCACACTTAGAGAAAAACTTCTCCCATCTTGATGCTGCTTCTTGAGTCCTGCACATTGTGTTGGAGAACAAGGAAACATTTTCCAAATGTTCCTTTGAGAAGGATTCCACGAAGAAAAATTCGTGCAACCCGTCCTTCGGATGGTCAACTGTCAGTTCTTCATCAGTCAACCTTCTTGCAAACAATGCTTTAGCTATTTTATGGATTTCTTCTTGAACCTTCTTGACTGATTCTTTTGATGATGCTGACTCTTTGTTGAACCTTTCAAAAAATTCTTTCCTAGTGTAGACTGCATAAATCCATTGAGGGAAGTTGTAAAATTTCATTCTCCTTGACGACCTTCCCATTAATCAAAGTCTGCCTAGGAATTCCCATCAATGCCTTTAGGTGCGAAATTGTCAAGTCTTGATAGATATGCGTATCCTCCCATGAACTGTCCGCAGTCTCAAGTCTGTTTAGGAAAGAAAGAATTGTGCAGTGGAAGTTAGCCAAATCTTCAATAAATTTACTAGCTGAAGCAAAGACATCCGCTACCCATTCCTCAGAACACCTAGCTCTTGTCCTCATTTCTTCAATACCATCAATGGATTCCTTGGGAAGAGAAGGGGGAGGAACAAAGGATGGATCTTCTTCTTTGAGTGGATGCTTCAAGTGCCGCAGATATTCGCACAAGGCTTTGTTTTTGCTCTTTAATCTCTTATTCTTCTGTTCCATTCTTTTCATTTTCTCCTTGAGTGCTAATGAAGATTCATCAAAGTCTTCCACCACCTGTGCCTTGGAAGCACACCCTAAGTTGACCTATGTGATCTCATATTCATCGGGTGTGATTTCATTCCTATCCTTGTCGACTCTGGGCACAACTAGGTGTAATGTCCTAGATCCTGACTCATCCCTATTGAAGTTTTTGTAGCTGCGAGAGAGTTTATTTATTTTATATGAGCCTTTCTATCTTTGATGCTCGAGCTATTTCTATTGAGAGCTGGGACCATTCTCTTCGTAGTCAATGCATTTATTTGTGGTGATGTTCGGGAGCTTCTTCCTTCGTATTCCTTCCTACTGTTCTCACTGCTGAGTCAGCATGACATAGGATTGAATACGTCTTGAGCTGAATTGTGATTATTGAGTGACTGGGTCATAGCTGGATGATGTCGATTCATGTTCATCCGTTTTTTTATGGTGTTAGACAAGTTTTGTATGTGTCAACGTTAAGCTTTGTAACGACTTGGAGAGTAATGGTCGGTTCATTGGAAATACGAGGAGTCTTTGTAACTGTGGTTCTTTCACCTCCCGTGAGAAATGACCTAGTGTTGATCGTAATATATATGTGTGCTGAGATAGATGGTTTTTTTCGAGAATATTGTGAGGCATGTGTGATTGTCGTGCTTGTTGTGAGCTTCGTATCTTATGTATTCAGTATTGTGAGTCTTGAGAGGCTGTTATTATTCTGATTCTATAGTCAAGGAGTTGAATCTATAAAGGAAGTGTCTCAGGCTTATCGATTGTCTATTGAAGCCATCAATAATTTTGTATTTGTTTTAGAGATCTCAATAAAGGCATTATCTTTTGTGGGCTGGGTTTTTCACCCTCAAGTGGAGGGTTTTCCTAGGATAAGTTTTGTGCTTCTGTTGTTTTTTGTGTTTAAGTTTTTGTTCATTGCTCTATTATTTGTATTTTGGTTCAATTTCTAACAATCCCTTGTGATCTTGGAGAACTTCCTTGCCAACATCTTCTCGGCTGGCCAATCTATCCTATTTAGAAGTTCTTCCAATTCTTGCATAGGATCTATCTCTTCTTTTGGCTCCTTTGCCATTCTTTCCTTCAGCCAATTTGGAGCGGCTGTGGGCTAATCCTGAACTTCTAGTAGAGCCTAGGCAAAACAGGAAGCTGCCAAGTTAGAGGTGGCACTCATCCAGAAGGAGTTGGACTGACGAGCAGAGCTTGTAGTTGTTGAGAAGGAACTACGAGCTGAACTAGAGGAGGCGGTGGCGCACCAGAAGACCCTTGTGGCTAAGAAGAGCGCAAATTTGAAGGAATTGGAGGAAATTGTGGTAGTATTCATGGGGCAAGCGAAGCAGAAAGACAAACACCTAATGGAGGCAGTGTATATGGTGAAGACAGCCCGCGAGCGCTAGCTTGTTGCCGAGCGTGACCTACGGCTCCGTACCAAGCAGCTTCGGCACCTTCGTCAGCAAGTCCCAACATCCTCCACCACTCCAGGGATGTCTTCTCACCCTCCTTGTCCTTAGTAGATTTTAGCTTGATAAACCCCATTTTGTTTCATCGTTTGGAAGACGACTTGTTTTTGGTGGCGCTGATGTTGGCGGTAATTCGTCGACATAGAATAAAACTTGTTTTGTTTAGTTAATGGTTGGGTAATGTTCCCATAGGAGTTAGTTGGAGTTAGTGACGATTGGTAGCTTCGCCAACCACGAGGTAGTATTTATGTTATGTTGTAAGGGAACCCTGACAATGGTGATTATTGTACATCCATTTTCCCTGATGCAATAAAGAGATGTCATTCTGGCCATATTGTGGATTCTGTTTATGTTTTGTGAATTACTTTACGAATAATATTTGTGTACTTCTGTTCTATTTTCTCTATATTCTAAACTGACAGCTTAGGGAGTAAACACTCCAGTTCCTCTTCATCTATGATCTAAGTGGCAAACGCATCTGAATTTGTGAGAAAGTCCAAAATGTGTTTGTCGTCCTTAAATACTTGGAAATTTGTAATATTGTTAGGTACAAAGGAAACTGAAGTCAACTCCACAGTGAATTTCTTTAAACCTTCCATGGCGAGTGGTTCCAGTGAACTGGCTGCCTGTGCTAATGCATTCGTTGTTTGGTTCTTGATCGGTAAATTTTTTTAATGTTGAATGCATCAAAGCTTTCAATGAGGTCCCACACTTTGTTATGGTAGCAGCTTAATCTTCTATCATGGCAGGCATACAACTTCCTTGCCTAATAACAATTTCAGAATCCCCGGATAGATGCAGGATCTTAGCACCTTTCTAGATAGCAAGTAGTAGTCCATGGACCAAGGATTCATATTGAACAACATTATTGGTGCAGGGAAACTATAGCTTGTGTGCAGCCAAGTAGGCTTCTCCAGTTGGACTAATCAGTTCAAGACCGACTCCATTTCCTTTCTTTGACTTAGATTCGTCAAATCGTAGTGTCCACACTTGGTCAATTGCTTGATCTTCGGATGGCTGAGCAACTTCTTTCTTACTTCCTTCTTGGGAACTTTCCATTCTTGTGTGTTCAAGTTTGGGCAATGTCTCCACAGAAGGACTTCCAACATTCTTAATTTCTACGATGTTCTTCATTGCTGGAGCTTGTGGAACCAGTTTGGATACTTGTTGAATGGCAATCTTACACATTCCACATGAGAATTCTAAGTGGAAGGCATTATGGATTTTGCGCCAATTGGGTTACAATAAGTCTCGAACATAGGTTAGGTGCCTTTACCCAATTCAACTTCTTGCTTAACACTTTTCAGGACAAAATCCCTGAAACTCGCAAACATCTCTTCACTTTCACTTGGCTGTGCATCTTGATCATCTTCTACAAGTACTTCAATGGAGTCAGGCGTCTCTTCTATTTGCTCTCCTTTGGTTGAAGCGTGCAACATCAATGCTTCTACCTTTGGGCCTGTCATAAATTCGGAATATAAATTTTTGAGTTGTCATAAATATAGAATATTCCCTTTGCATGTTGTCAACTCATTCACTGCAAGAATCTTTCCATTCCGGGCGCATAAAGATACTTTGAAAGATTTTCCTTTCTGGAGGAATTTTAACAATTTTGTCGACTTTTGAAGGAATCCTGTATGTCTGGAATTCTAGGTTAGAGAAAATCTTTCTAGAGAGATTTTTATCCCAAAGGAAAATTTTTGTGTTCTCATTCACATCTTGTCTTGAAGGGAGATTTTTCCATCAACTGACCATTTTTCCATGTTTGAGGAATTTTATCCCGTCTAGAGTTTTGGAGAGAAAATCCTCTCACTTAGCCAATTTTCCCTGTGCCTTGAATTTCTTCTCCTTGGGTGCATTTCCACATTGAGAAAGGAATTTTCTGAATTTTTGAAATTTTCCCCTTATCATGTTTTCCATGTTCTATCCTTGATCTTGAGCGTAGTTATTAGAGGAGGAAGGAAATTTTCATGTGGAGGAAAATTCCTCTTTAATTGCATTTTGGCACTGTCTCCTGACCATGAGCGCATTTCTTGTGTGGAGGATAAAGGAATTGAGGAATTCCTCATCATGTTTCTAGCACCCATGTTCTAACTTGGAGATTTCTCTTGTGATGGAGAAATTTTGGTCTTGGGAGGAAATTCCTCCATGCCCTCACTTTAGCGCCCATCCACCCCTCTTGAGTGCATTTGACCCTTGATGGAGGATTTTGGAGAAACTTAGAAATTCTTTCCTCTTGTGCATTTAGCCCTCCACTTCATGCTTGGGCGCCATTTGACCAAGGTGGAGAATTTTGAGGTGAAGCTTGAAATTCCTCCTTGACACATGATATGCGCTCTACCCCTATCCTTGGGCGCGTTTTCAAGGAGGTGAAGGAAATTTGCCTTAGGAGGAAATTCCTCCTTGATACCATTTTGGTGCCCATCCTTCTTCTAGAGCGCTCCTTGAGGGGTGTGAAGGAATTTGGGGAAATTAGGAAATTCTTTCTTGCCTTGTGCAATTTACCTTCATCATTTGGACTTGGATGCCATTTTTGGATTGAGGAAGATTTCTCATTAAAGGAACACTTTCTTGCCTTAAGATAGATTTTATGCTTTTTTCCAGTTCAGGAAAGAATTCCAGAGTTAGCCATTTTTCTGATCATCTACCTGCTTTTTCACTATTCTGGATTTGGAACTTAGATTTTCAAGAATGCTCTACCATCAATGTCCATCTCATTGCCTGAGATAGACCTGCCAAAATTAGACTTACTAAAAATAGTAAATACTTCCAAACATCAAGTTAGGGCAAATTGGGACAGGTTGACACTAACTAAAAATAGAAACTGCTAAAAATAGTATGTTTGTGTAAACACTAAATTATGCCAATCCAGGATGCAGTGAAACTTAGTAAAAATAGTAATTGCTCAGAATTTGTTCATATATTACTGGTAGCTTCCTTGAAGGATTCTGACTTCATTGCTACGTTCAAATTTTCCAAAACCCTAAGATGCTGACCTCAAATCTAAGTGTGAAGGGCAAAAACCCTAAAATATTTAAAACAAGCTCCAGACTTAGTCATGTTCGCTCAAAACACTTGCAAACATGATCAAAATTTGCCAAAACACTTGCAAACCTGGGGAGATTGAAGAGACTGTCGCTAAACAACTCAAAATAGCACAACCAAAAGACCAAGTGAACCAAAAATGTAGGGGGTCCCCATTTGGAATTGGGTGATGTGTGATTAAGTCACATCAGTACCCTCATTCCTGTATCGGGGATGGTATCAGGATGGAAGGAAAGCTTTTAGAAGTACCCTGCCTGTCCCCAAACTGAGGAAAGTTTGGGGAACGTTTCTAGGACATAGGGGATGGTTAGAAGTCCATGGGACGAACGAGGGACTTTTGGGCCGTCCCCTATGTCCCTAGCCACTTTTGGACATCAGGATAATAAAAACATATTTTTCAATTTGAAAAAGTGCTGGCTGGGCCCACAAGGACCCCTAAACCAGATTAAACAATGCCAAAACCTAATTAAAGCGTAAAATAACCAATAAAAAAAGGAAAAGACATTCATTTTCAGATTTGCAAAGGAGGAGAAGAGCAGCAAGAGAAGGAGTAGTGACTCAAACTCGAGTTCTGATTTTGATTTAGACTCTTAAACCTACCATGTGTTAATTAAGGACAGCCATATATTTTCTTAGTTCTATGATTTAATTATTATGGCCAGCTTATTATGGACTTCTATGTTTATTGTTTACAGTTTATGGGATTTCATAGTTGATACTTGGAGCCTTTGGGCATTTTTGTTATAATTCTAATATAATAATGCACATTGACAATGCAAGCATTTGGGTTTTGTTAATTTATTTGTTGATTCTCATGTGAAATCTCTATTTCAAGTCTAATGCTATGTATTAATCTTCTACAATGTCTATGATGAATGCTTTATCAATGTTATTATAATGCATATCTGAAATTTCTCGATATTTTTAAAAATTCCCCATTTTTTTAAACAGTTGTCCCCCTGCTGTCCCCTAAAAGATGGTCCAAAAGTTAACCCCCATACTGGAAACACGTCCCACTGTCCCCTGCTGTCTGCGTCCCTGAAACTCGGTGGAACATAGAGCCGTAGGCAAGGACAAACAAATTGATGGCAGATAATAGCCAGCACAAATCAAGAAGTCAGTTTAGAGGAAAAAGGATTGATAAAAGCACAGGTACAAAGGATGGAACACAAGATGGGAAGGTCGATAATATGAAAACCATGAATGTTACAAAATTACAATTATTAGAATGAAAAATTGGGTGAGAGGATCACAAAAGACTTGAAGACTAAATTCCAGATTTTAGTTTTTCTTATGTGATCTGTATATTGATTGAGTTCAATGCCCTTTGGCTTTTTCCTCTATCATTTGAGGGGTCCTTACATGCTTTTGAAGTTGCTAAAGCACCTAAATTCCCTAAAGTTGATTGAGCCCTTATATTCATTGAGTACTAAGTGTAAGCAAACTTCTATCTCCACATGCTGGTTAACGGGTTATATTACAGTCGCTCGTTGGTCTTCTCTTTCTATTAGTCAAGCTCATTTATACTGTGTGGACTGTGGCAGAGCATATTGGTTCAGTATTAGATTTGCAACAGATGAACTTCATCCTTTTGGTAAGGTATTTGTATTGGATTTTCATTTGTATATTGCTGGGATGTAATGTAATATCGTTTTAGCATGTTATCTTGTCAGAAAATTTGTAACAATAGTTAAAGCTCAGTGAATATCTTTACCAGACTTTATTTAAAGCTCAGTGAATATCTTTACCAGACTTTATGACATTGGTTAACCAAGAAATGCATTTTATCTTGTTGATTTCATTGGGCAAGTTTTGAAAAAAAAATCAAGGGTGATCATTACAGTATTATCAGAGTTGGTTTTCTTGTCAGCTTGTGCATCTTAATCCTATTGTGCATCTGCAACTGTTCCTATGAGTGAGAGGGAATTGGGATATTACATTTGTGAATAAAACAAGTCAAAACCACATAATCCATTTGAAAATCCTTTTGCAATAGATGAGAGATTACAGGTGGGGTTGGTTAGTAACAGTGACAGTTCTTTAGAATCCACAATGTATAGCCCACCTAGAGTTGTGGAAGACAAAGGTAAGGGACGAGTTGGTTCAGTTAGTCCTAGTACTAGAGTGGAGAGAAAAATTGATACCATGTTGGATATGATTTCACAAATGCTTGCTAAGATGAACCAAGGTATACCTGAGGTGACTAAAGTGCAGAATGGTGAAACATGTTCATCTAACCAGCAAAACAATATTGAGAGACGTACTGCTGCAGCAGTGTCAGGGTCTGTTCCTAGACTGCTTTGGCCACATTCACACGTAGCAAGGAGATACAGATTGCTCTAGAGGTACAACTACCTTTGGCTGATGAGGTCAGGGCCAGTGCGGAGTATGCAACATTACCTGATGAGATATTGAACAATTTATCACTGAATACGTACCTAGAAAAGAGGAGGTAGTGTTGAGAACAGACGACCAACAATTCAGAGAATTTTTTAGCAGGCTTTGGGCAAGGTAACTTTGGCTCATTTTGATGGCAGTGACAAATGTACAACTAGAGTGCGGGTTCATAAGTTAAACAACTATTTGCACTAGGACCCATGTCAGAGGATGTGGCAATCAAATTTACCACTTTGCATTTGGATGGGATAGCCCTTGAGTAGTGGTACCATGGCTTGGTGACAACCTAATCACCACATACAATGAGTTTACAAACAAAATTACTGATAAATTTGATAAGAAAGACCTTGAATTGCACTTTGGAGAGTATGCACAGCTGAAACAATATGGCTCCTTTGACACATACTTCTCAAAGTTTCAGAGACTTTTGGTGATGGTTCTTAGTATCACGGAGAGGTGGTTTGTGGTCCTTTTTAGTGAAGGACTGATGGAGCCAATTAAGGGATGGGTTAAGGCATTTGATCCACAGAGCTTGCAAAAGGTTATGAGGAAGACTAGAAGTATGGAGCTTATTGCCCCAAAGAACAAACTCTCGTCCAAGAACTTCTAACATGATAAAGATAAGAAGCATGATAACAAGGAGAACATTCAGCCCAAGAAACCCTCAAAAACAGCTGGATGATGACTTTAGTAAACAGCTAAGGAAGAAAAACCTTTGTTTTATGTGTAAGAAGCCATGGGCTCCATGACACCAGTGCTTTGAGAAAGGGAAAAATCATCAATTGGTGTAATAACAAAGGCAGATATGAAAATAAAATTCCTTAAATTCATTCCAAATAAAATGATACATGAAGTGAATTTCATAAATCTCCAAGATTACATAACTCATCTCAAATGAGGAAAATATCACAAAGCCTAGTGACCATAAGGTCTTTCACAAAATAGAATAATAACGTAACATAGTTTAATAGTCAATTGTCACCACTGATCGTACTTAGACTTCTTCACTCTAGGACGAGAACACGGTCGAGGTGCTTTTCCACTCAACCATGGAGCATAAGCTTCCTCGGTGTTCTTAACAAGAACTCCTGACCCTACACGAGGTACCTACAAATCTGGAACCGTAGGGTGCGATGGAATTTGGTGCAGCATAATATATCTAACATAAAATTTCACATACATAGAAAAATCATATGCATCTAATATCATGATATGGCAGAGAGTAAGAAACACAATCATTTAACAAATGATTACAAAATCTATGGCTAAAGCATCTTTTTAAGCCATTTGCCGACAAATAGAAATAGAGTTTTATTCTATCCTTCTCTGTTAGCCCATATTCAGCACCCGCCCATAAACCAATTTTCTAAGACATAATCAAAGCTTTAACCGTGCAATTTGAAGAAAATAAAATAAAGCCCATCTCGAAAAGCATATAAAAGGTAGAAACTAATTATTTCTCATTATAAAGCTACTTATCAAGTTCTAAAATCAATAGCCCTTTCCAAATACAATAACCATATATTTTGTAATAAGAAATTGAAATTAAAATTAACTTTTTTCCACGTATCTAATACATTAAATACTTCTTGATGATTAAATTTTCTTGACTCTAGGACTAGACCTATGGTACCATGAAATATAGTAAAAATGCTTACATAATCAATAGTACCCCTAATTGAAAGATGCATGCTTAATATATAAGTGTAGACATGGTAAGTGATCTATTTAACATATTATCGCAAGGGAGTGCGGTCTCATGGTATGTGATGATTACATGAGATGCATAGAATGGATTTCGAAGGTGGATATGCATGGAATGATTTTTGAAAGGGTTTTACAAACTTTTAGACAAAGTATTTGATAGAATGCTTGCAAAAAGGGAAAAGAAAAGAAAAGTGCATAGCTTCAAGGGAGGCATAAATGTAGGATAGGAACAAAATGAATATGGTAAAAGGATTTAGATAATTTCAAGAAAATGTAATTGACTGTGATACACTACAAGCACACAATCATTGAGAAATATATCTCGCGGAATGCAAAGAAAATCAGACAATTAATATAATATTGGGGTTGCAAAGTGCATTAAGCTTCTGGGATATGCACATAACAAACTGATAGAAATGGCTATAGATTATAAAATGCTATGAACACAATGAGTAAATTCTATTAAGCGAATAATTACATGATATCACTAATTACAATCTCCAAAACTCAAAGATTGAAAGAGAAACGATAAGGGCTCTCTAGGGGTAGTGATTACGCAATAATGAATCAATTATCATTGCTATTATAAGATATCATAAATATATGTTCTTTTTTATATTGATTCCATATTTGTTTACACACAACATAGTCTAACAAAGTCTATAATCAACGAATATTAAGAATAATTCAGTACAAACACATCTGGTTACAAAAGTCGATGCTACTTGCTAAGGATGCCTATGATATCTCCTCCCTAACATCTATTCTATTTATGATCTTTCTTTCAAAGGGAAAACTCACACTAAATAATTATCAGTATTTTAGACACTGTGATGAGCTTACAAATTGCATATCTATGAATAGAGGATGCAAGATAATGCTTAGGGTATCGAATTCATGCAGAGATGTAAACATAAAATAGACCTATTTGGTCTCTTCCTATTACACGGAGTTTCATTACAAAAATATTTCACTAATATGTAGTGTTTTAAAGGATGGTTGTAATGTCCGCTTTTTAAACATCAACTATTCCTAGAGGCTAGCCAATGACTTTAGTCCCCATAGGCTAACATGGTGATTAGGGGACCCTTCTGAGGGTGTTCTATGGCTCTTCAGGTGACCTTTTGGTGCTTATTTCAGTAATCTTCAGCTCTGTGTCCTAGTTTATATGTGGTATGCCTTCCAGAGATCATTCAAGTTACTTTGATTCAAAGTTACTATCTTTAGTAAGTCACTTGGATGTTTTGCTCATACTTACTATTAATAGTAACTCATCAAGGTGGTCATTTGGCATCATATCTATATCTGGAAAGTGGATGGATTATTCCCATTACTTGATATTGGTAATTATTAATGTTAAATCAAGTTTAACTTTAATAATATTAATTATATTAAATGACTTTATGATATGATGACATAAAGGGGGGTTAAAGTGATTTTTTAAATTATTTTCATAAAGTAACTTTATTTTGGTACCTAGGGAGTTATAAGGTTTTAAATAATTTAATAAAGTGTTTTATGGAGATAGGTGGCAATATTGGGAATATAAGGTGAATATAAAATTAATTCATAAAGTGACTTGTGTTAATTAAAATTATAGAAGGGGCCACTTTATTATTATTCCCAATTGCAAGTAAATATGAATATTAAAAGAGGGGGAAAATGAAATGGGTTTTCCAGAAGCTTTCTTGGAGAATTCTTATTATAAAAGGGCTCATTTGGATATACTTGACTTTTTATTTTCTCTCTGTTAAGCTTGAGAGCTTTGGCTTTCATTTACAGGAAATCTAAGGACGGAAACCCTTGGAAATCAGTGGATTGGATGAAAAACCAACTCCATTTTGAGAGGTGAATCCACCCAGTGTTCATCATTGAGCATATATGCATGCTTTACATTATTTTGGAGCTTGAACCAGCTAGGGTTTGAAAGATGAAAAATCATATTAGCTAGGGTTTCAAGTTTGTTTGTAGTTGGTAGTCATATTGCTTCAGATTTGCAGGTTGTTTGGCTCCTTATTGGGCATTGGTTGTAGCGGCACTTGGATCAGATTTCTAGTTCGGCAAAGACTTATTTTCTGTTGTTGTTGGAAATAGTAGCCATGTTTATTCTTAGAAAATCTCTTATCTTCTTCTGCAAGTTTTGAAAACTAAGTTTCTTTCCATTGTATCCATTGAGACTGAAAATTAGGTCAGGAATAAAAATCTTTCTTCTCTGTATTTTTTCTGAGTTCTTTAACTTGCAGCAAATGGTTTAATTCGCAAATCAGATTTGGTATGGTAATTCTGTGATTATTGAAAGGATATGTTCTTGGTAATTTTATTTGAGTTGCATGTCTAACATCTGCAAACTCTGAGCATCACTTGCAAATCAGAAAACTCTATGAACAAAATGCAGACAAATTGTTTGTTGAAATGTCTCTTTACATTGGGATAAATTCATTGTGAGTTTATGATCAAAACATTAGACAAGTTGTCGTATGACAAAAACTAAGAATATTCAATATGGTATGCAAAATGTTTGATGAAATACCTATACATTGAAGATTGGGAATATGTAAAATTTTTAATTGCAAATAGGGTGGGACATTACAATGGTAGACTTATACAATCTCCCCTTAATGTGCAAAGGTACAAGATTGACCAACAAAAAAGATTGAAAAGGTGTGCACAATCTCTAAGGTAAGTATCCTAAATAGGCAAGTGCACAGGTAAATGCCAGGCATAGGGTTTGCAATTTAAAAGCAAATAGAAGAAAATGTAGACAAGGAACAAAATAAATGTATCTAGGAAACGATTATTTGATAGAATCGATGGCATTTTACATCATATTAGTTTCCAATTACTGAATAACTCAGATCTATGCTACAATGAGGACTTAGCCCAAGGCGACCAATGACTAACTTTCATTTCACTTAGCACAAAGTTGACTAGAAAGCATCAACAAATAAGCCTACATCATGAAAAGAGAGACTGGAAAGGCATTCGCTCCATGGCCTACCCAATACCTTCCCTTTCGACTACTTATGAAGAACTACACAATCTAATTATTTTGGAATGAAAAGTATGCTATGGTCTTTGGATTCTAAGAAAATATCAATGCAAGTAATGTGCCTTCACAAATAGTTCCAAGTAGGGAAAAGTTGTGATAAAGATTGGTTAGATAGCATGAGAAAAAGTAGAATAATGGAAGACTGGAATGAATCTTAATTTGGCGCATTTAAGAAGTTTAGAAGGATGGTTACTAAAACAGCACACAAGCTCCAAATTGAGGGAAATCCCAAATGGCTTGGTTTAGAGGTGAATTGATCACATAGAGAATTCAAAACAATAAGATATGATGAGGTGAATTAGACATGATATATAATATTTGAGTAGTTTGGATAGATTGATTGGAGGCAGAGTTCAAATATGTAAAACAAGGAATGATTCATTCTTCAAGATTTATCTACAAACTTTCACGACGACTTAAGATACATTATAAGAGGTACTTGCTATTCTTCACTCTAGTCCATGCGAGGCTCCTAGTATTCCACTTGTTTCCACACAAATTTTCTAGAATATTGTTTACTCCGAAGGGAACTTACATGATTACACAGAGTAAACTAAATACAGAAACAAAAACATACTAGAAATGATACCAATTAATAGCATTCAACACAACACATGGCAAAACTATTTATTCTTTATCATCAAGTGTAATGTGTACAATCATATATTCTTCCTGATACAACAATGAGAGTATATATAGTGCTTGATGGTTGGTTAAGCCTGCCAACTGTCGGCAATTGCCACAACCTCTTGAGAACAACTAATTACATTGCCAAGTATATTAACAACACATAAACAAAACAATATTTAGTATTAAGGAAAATTTGCCGACTACATTAGCTCCGCCAAAAAGTTGTCTGCTAGACGATGAAAACAAAATGGTTTGGGAAGTGGAAAATCAATGAGGAGGGTTGGAGGACGTCCTTGGTAGTAAAGAGGATGTCGGGGTGGATGGTTGCGAGTGCTACTGCTGCAAGAGCTGGAGGCGCTAAGTTGCTAGCAATTCCTGCTAGCGAGACACCTTCACTATATAAACTGCCTCCATCGATTTTGCTTGCATTGCGTCAAGCTCGCTACCCTTCGCCCCCAATTGTGTGATTAACTATGTCAACTGCTCATCCTTTCCTACCAACTGTGCAGTCAGCTCTGCCACTTGGCGATCCCTGTCAACCAATTGTCGTTCATGCTCATCCACCCTCTTCTCCAAGGATGTGACTCGAGAGTGTTCCTGTACCAGCTAGTCACGAGCCTTCTGTGCTTGCTCTATAAGAGTTGTAGAGCATATTCCACTTGGTGGAGGGCCTACACTCATTGAGCAACAACCTGGGAATGTGTGGTTGTTAGCCTTTGATGCTTAAGGAACAAATCCCTGAAAGCAACCTCCATTCTATAAATTGCTCACATAATTTGTCCATGTTGGTCTCCAACTGTAGGTCGATGTGGGTTCCAGGCATCTTTCATCTTTTGGGTTTCCATTTGCAGCCATTCTTTAGCAGTAAAACATCTAAAGAACTCCCTATCACATTCTCCCTGCATAAAGGCTAGCAGTCGTTCTGTCTCTTGTGCCACTAGAGGGTTGTGGCCAATGTCTGAGTCTCGTGCAATGTCTCCTACCCACACAAGAAAGGTGGCTATACCTCCCAACTGGCAGAGGCCACGCCGCACTGTGCCAATCGAATCTTTTGGGTTTGGACGACTCAACTTTAAGACAACCTCTTCCCCTTCCCCATATGATGAGCCTTGTGCCCCTGCTAGCACAGTTGTGTGTGTGACTTGTTCTGTCTGGGTGGTCACCAATGGAACTTACTACTGATTAGTCACAATTTCACCACCTTCAAGAGTTGTTTATGATAGTAACTCGATGCGTGGAACCTCTGGTGTGACCCCCAATTGGTTCAACCACGAATAAATCCTTGGGTCCCCCTCACCAATGCCTTCCCTCACACATAAATTACACCTAGTGGTGGTATTGAGGGTGGTGCTATCTCTGTCGCTAATACTGGCGGTCGTGATATTTCTATGGCCGCTGATGTAGTCTATAATGTTGGCCTCCTTGTCTTTGCCACGACCACTGCCAATGGTCTTGATTCCGCCACTCCCAATGTTCTTGACCCTGCCACTGCCAATGGTGATGATGCTAATAGGACAAACTTTGGCAAGGGAATAGAAACCTTAATGGTTGCCACCACCGGTGCCATAGAAGTTTTTGCCACCACCACTGTTACTCCAAGTGTTACTATGCTAGTTGCAGTCTCAATGGCGACTGCTTCTTCAATGTCGTCCTCGCCGTAACTCCCAATAGCACCCAAGGCACCCACCGACACATTCCTTGCAACTGATACTTCCTATGCAACTGATACGTCTTGTGCAACTGATACCTCTTCTGCCAGTGAAACATGTTCTCAAATATCTTCTACAATATCCTTTCCAATGTATACATCTTCTGCAACTTACACATCTTCGACACTGTCCCTGGAAGATACTTCGAAGGTTCCCTCTTCCTCTTCTGCATTGAACTATCATTCCCTGATACGTTTTGTTGCTCCAATTCTTGTCTCCGCGTTTTGGCAGGTTGACACTGGTCATTGCTAGTTGTCATTGTATCCATGTGCATCTTGAAACAGATGTCCAACGTAGTCGGCTCCACTTGACTAAGAGGACGAAAGTGTCCCCACGTGTCAACATCTACTTTTGTGTGGAGGGCATCCAAGAACAATCTGATGGCATGCTGGGACATGTAGAACGTTTTATGCTAGACTCAAAATTTCTCTGATTCACTCTGACAGGTATTTGGCCCAATTGTATTGTAGCATCCACCCTTATACCTCCCTTTTTTTTGTGTTTCTTTGTAATGTTTGAATCATGTTTTTGCAAATGGTTTTGATGATGAATTTCAATGTTTTTTTGCATAACAGTAGATTGCAGAAAAATAGAAAATATTGCATTAATTTAAACTCAGAAAAAATTGAACATTACATGGGAAATCTTTGCTGAAAATTCCAGATTTTTTTGCATGCTTAAACATTCAATTTTTCGATAAAATACTGACAACCTAGTTCATAAAATAACCCCTATTATCTAAATCCAACATGCCCAGAAAATGCAGCAATACTTTGGTTTGGGCTGCTCACAAATTTCATCCAAACAACACTCTAAAAGACTACAAATAGCAAAATCACTGTACCAGCGACAATCTAGCAAAGTTACTGGAGCAGCGTCATTGTAGTAGCAGTACTGTAGCAAATACTTTTTTCCTATTTTTTTGGCTGCCACCAATGCTCTCAAATTCTGCCCTAACAATTTTCTCCAAAATCAGCCCTAAGTGCTCATAAATCAAACTGCAGTCATTAACCCAATAATGAAGCCCAACTATGTTTCATGAATGAAAACACTCAATAATCCTCCTGAATGTATCTTTCAACAGTGAAGAGAATGCCATTCTTGAGGGATTTCATCCTCACAAACCCTTGAGAAATTACCCCAGCAATATACTCACAAATTCTTCAACCAAGCACTGAAAGAGCTCTCAAAACTTCTATTTATTCGCTCTCCAAGGAAGTTGACCCAATGCAGAGGCAATGTGGGATAATAGAAATTACTTTTATTTTAATATTATAACCTCCTCATTAGAGTGCTCATGTACCTTTTAAAAGAAAGGGGACATTCTCAACTTTATGGTCCCACTAAAGTTATTAAATAACGATAATGTTAAATATTTAAATTTAACTTTATAACTTAAACTTTATCCAATCGGTGTTCAACTATCATCACCGACATTCTTGAAATTCAAGAATGGACTGAAAATCCTAAGTCACTACCCTAGCTAGCTGACTTACTTAAAATAGTAAGTTCCCCAAAATTGCATTAAATCAGCTCAGATTGGCTTGAAACTGGAAATGCCTAGGCCAAATAACTTTTGGATCCCTTCAACGTCCAAGTTAGCCCGCGGGACCATGAAGAAATAGGCGAACGACGAATCATCAATTAATTGGCTAGAAAGGGGACATTACAGTCTGCCCTTGCCAAAATTGCTTGTCCTCAAGCAATTTGTAATATCCCCTGCTGTTGTATGACTGAAAGTGTAGGGAATATTAACAAACAATTGTTTGATAAACTGTTGTTCTAGTTTTCAGACTGAATAACTTGCGTGTTATGCAGTTTTAGACAGCTAGTATAACTCTGCATGCTATGCAGCTTTCCTTGGTTTTGCTAAATTTGATCTCTAATTGCTGACTTGAACCTCAAGGAATTTTGTCCAACAGTTGTCATGAAACCTCTATCTTGCTGTCTTTTGTTTTCAGATTGTTTTTGCTTACTTGGAATGGTTTCAAGTGAACTTTATATGCTTGCAATTGATTACTAAAAGTTCTAGGCCAAGAGCTAAAATGCAAATGCAATCCTTTTTTGTCTTTTGAATGTACACATATGACTTCTACATGTAAAATGTGCACCTACAGCTAATGGACATTTTAACAAGCACTTCTCATGCATCCTAAGATAACCAATATGCAACAATTAAGCATTTTGACAAACAAATGGCATGCAACGTTGTACTACCTTCTTTTTATGCTAAACCAAATACAAGTTGGAATGCACCACGCATATGATGATTTCAACTATCCAATATTCAATGCCAAGACTCTTGGCTCACAATCAAAATGCCCTCACAAGTTCAATAAAATGTGCATTTACAACAACAACTCACAGATCGATATGACAATGTAAATAAACAATAAGGAACCTAATGTGCAAATCGATATGCTTTGTAACAATGCTGCAACCCTTGATGCTGATGAAACTTCACAATATTTGATGAAATTGTGACCTCTATGTATGCTGCCCTTGCTGTAGTATATCAGTCCGGAGAATTAATTAATTGCAGCCTTGAAACATCTCCAATTTGTTCCAAAAATGTCCTCCAATATTCACAAATTTGACTACTGATTGTAACCAATTGAAAAGCAACCCTCAAAAAATCTTTCACCACCTAAGGTAGCTGTCACGACTCACAATGAAGATACTACGTTCTCCAATGCCCTGATTTGCAGAAATGCAGAAACCCTTGGGTTTGCCTTCTCCAAATGCCAAGAAATCATAAATGTCAAGTTATCAAATGCCCATAGAATGAAAAGCTCGATTCCCAAGGCAAGGTATAAATAACTCCAAAGAGGAGGTCGATTTCCTCAAAAAACACATTAATAACTGTTAATTTTGTGACTCAGACCAGCAATCAGACTTTCAGTATTTAATTATTTGCTAACATTAAGTAAACTATAAACAGGTAAATGAAAGAGAGAAAGCAAGTGCACAAGAGACCAACACAATTACCCTGGGAAAACCTCTAAGGAGGAAAAACCCAGCACTAAAGACCCACAAGTCAGATTATGTATTCAATCTTGAATTGTAACAATACAATACTTAGCTGGAATCTTCAACCTCTTATCAGATCTGCTCCTTTTGTCATATCAGATCTGCACTTCTAATTTCATCAAGTCTGCACCAAGTTTGCTCTTTAATGCACTCTCTAACAGAAATTAGGAACACCAAAATAGCTTTGTCTTCCTTGAATAAGTTCGCCCAGTTCACTTCTTAATTTCGCACACCAAGTAGCAAAAGAATTTCGCTGATTGCATGAATGAATGATTGATTTGGTCTTGGCAAATGATCTTTATTTATATGGCAGATAACTTTCAAGTTGGGCTTAATTAGAATTTAAGTTTGGCGCCAAAATGGTTTTGGAGTGGCGTGTCATTGTAGGGCATGCCCTGTTTGGGGGCACTCTACCCTCTTTAGGTCCAACCCTACACGTTAACCTTGAAAGGGGAGGCCCATCCCTTTAGGGGTTCGGATGTTGCCTTTACGCAATCCGAACCCCCTTTCCTAGTTACAAACAATACTCCCTCTTAACTAGGGAAGAAGAGAATACATAATCTGAACCTTTAGAGTTCCATCTAGCACACAAGCATACAATGGATCTAGCACACAAGCATAGAATTACATCTTCCACCTAGCACACGAGCTTAGGATGGTTCTAGCACACAAGCATAGAAAGTGTAATACGCAAGTGGGTCTTTACATAATTACAATTTTCCATCTAGCACACAAGCATAGAATGGATCCTTTCATTCTTGCACACAAGCGAAGAATGAACAAAACTCTACAGTAGAGAATCATTGAGATTGAAAGTCCCTCTCAACTAGGGTTTCATTTTCCACAATACCAAGTCTGTCTCTAAAGTATTCAAACTTCACCCTGGATAAGGGTTTGGTAAGAATATCTGCAACCTATTCATCTGTGCTAAGTGCCTCTTTGCACCATATCCCGAATGAAGTGATAATGAGTTTCCACATGTTTGGACCTGTCATGGAACACAGGATTTACCGACATCTTTATACAGCTTTGATTATCACAATGAATAGTGGTAGGACCACTAGGTTGACCAAATAATCCAACAAGAAGTTTGCGAAGCCACACTGCTTCTCTAGATGCAATAGATGCTGCAATGTACTCAGCTTCTGCAGTACTCAATGCTATCGAAGATTGCTTTCTACATGCCCAAGAGATTACTACAGAACCCAAGTTGAAGCAGATACCCGAAGTACTTTTCCTGTCCTTGACACTTCCTGCCCAATCTGAATCTGAATAGCCTTCCAAGAAGATTGAGGTATCAAGTGAATACTTTAGCCCATAACCAATAGTGCCTCGCATGTATCTCAGAATGTGCTTGGCTGCAACTAGGTGAACAAGTTTAGGCAAGCTCATGAACTGACTGAGGGCATTCACAGCATAACAGATATCTGGTCTAGTATTGACTAGATACATCAAGGATCCAATCAACTGCCTATATTCAGATGGATCTGCAAAATCAGAGTTAGCTGCAGAAACACTTAACTTCTTTAAGTTAGATTCCATAGGAGTAGACATAGGTTTACAGTCCATCATTCTAAATCTTTTCAAAATATCAATAGTGTACTTTCCTTGACTTAAAAAAATTTCATTGGATTTTTGCCATACTTCTAACCCTAGGAAGTAATGCATTAGACCTAAATCCTTCATTTCAAATTTTGAGGCTAATTCTTTCTTACATCTCATGATTAATTTATTTTCACCAGTGAGAAATAAATCATCCACATACAAAACCAGAATAAGCATATCATCATTACATATCTTCAAGTAAAGGTTAGCATCAACATCATTCTTATGAAATCCTAAGCTTAGTAAGTACTTATCAATTCTTTCATACCAAGCACGAGGAGCCTGTTTGAGCCCATATAAGGCTTTCTTCAACCTGCAAACATGAGAATCTCTTTTAATTACATAACCTTTTGGTTGCTCAATACAGACTTCTTCCTCAATAACACCATTGAGGAAGGCTGTCTTAACGTCCATTTGATGCAGCTCCCAACTTTTAGCTGCAGCAATAGCTATCATAGATCTAATAGAAGTATATCTAGCAACAAGAGCAAAATGTTTCCTCATAATCTATTCCTTCCTTTTGAGAAAAACCACGAGCTACAAATTTAGCTTTATATTTTTCAATAATACCATCAGCATTATGCTTAATTTTAAATAACCATTTAGAAGAAACAACAAACTTATCTTTGGGTCTGGGTACAATGTCCCAAACATCATTCTCGATGATAGACTCATACTCTTCATCCATGGCTAATTTCCAAGCATGATGAGTCATAGCTTCTTCGACATCGTGAGTTTCAGACTCAATGATGTTACACATTACAGAAATGTAGTTGGCATGATTTTGAGGTCTCTTGCTATCTCTAAAGGTTCCTCTGGGAGCGGCAAATCCTTCAGCTTCTTGAATAGTGTTTCTAACCCAAACTGGCCTCTTCTTGCTGACTACAATATCCTTAGGTATATCTGTAGAGTCCATGGGTTCTGCGGGATCATCCTGAACTTCCTGATCCGGGAGGTCAATGGACTCCTTCTGTATCTCAGGGTTAGTATCAACATTTGATCCTTGATTTTCAATCACAATATCATCATTATCAGATAATGAACCTTTAGATCTCTTGAATGCAATATCTTCTTCAAAAGTTACATCTCTACTTACCTCAACATACCTTTGACCTGAAATGTAGATCCTGAAGGCTTTGGAAGATTCATTGTATCCTACTAAGATGCCTTTCTTTCCAGAGGGATCCAACTTGGTTCGTTTTTCTTTAGGCACTTGAACATACACAGGGCTCCCAAAGATCCTTAAGTGGCTGATGTCAGGTTTGATTCCTGTAAAGGCTTCTTCAAGGGTTACATTCTTATAGAGCACGATGAGGACATCTATTCTGAATGTAAACTGCTGTTTTAGATGCCTCCGCCGATAGGAAGGGTTGCTGGTCTTGATAATGAATCATGGCTCTTGCAACTTCAACAATGGTCTTGTTCTTTCTTTCAGCAACTCCATTTTGCTGAGGATTGTAGGGAACACAAAACTCCCTCTTAATTCCTGTCTCAATACAGAAATCATAAAAACTACCTGAGGTGTACTCACCTACATTGTCAGACCTTAAACATTTAATTCGTTTTCCAGTAGTATTTTCAACCAAGGCTTTGGATTCTTTAAATCTATTTAAGACTTCTTTAGACTCTTTAGATTTAAGAAAGCAAATCCATGTTTTCCTAGAGAAATCATCTATGAAGATAACATAATAAAGGAAACCGCTAGGAGATGCTACAGACATAGGACCACATAAATTTGAATGAATAAGTTCTAACTTTTCTTTAGCCCTACTACCATTTTTATGAAAAGGGCTCTTCACATTCTTACCCATTGCACAACCTTTACAAGCATCATCATGAGATAAACTAAGTTTAGGCATACCTTTAACCATTTTACCAAGAGTGGGAAGAGCTTGAAAGTGTAGATGTCCAAGTCTTCTATGCCATAGCTCGCATGATTCAGGGGCCTCATGAATGAGAGCTTGAATTGGGTTAGCTGCAAGCTTATACAAACTATCACATCTATTTCCAATAACACGGGCAGTTTTGAAACTAGATTTCTTAGACCAAGCAAGTACTTTCCCTTCAGAAAATGCTATTTGCAAACCCTTATCTTCTAAAGCAGAAATGGAAATAAGATTTCTTTTAATTCCAAGTACAAAAAGAATATCACTGAGTTGTAAGGAAATACCAGAATCTAGTTTTAAAGAGGTAGTACCAGAACCTTTTACCGAGTATCGAGCATCATCACCGATTACCACATGAAGGTTGGTATCCTTTTCTATCAGATCTGAAAGATGCTCACGGTAACCTGAGATGTGTCTGGAGGCACCACTGTCAATTATCCAAGTATCACTGTCCGTAGGAACGTTGCTTGATAGAACAGATATAAGAAGATAGTCCTCATTTTGTTCAACAACTTCATTTAAATTGGCTTCCCTTTCCTTAGGATCATTCTGACAATCTCTAGCATAGTGACCATACTTATCACATCTGAAACAACGAATATGGGAGGAATCTCTTGACTTGTTGCTTGGATCGTAGAAGGAGGATTTAAAATATTTGCTTCTCTTTTCTTTCTTCCAATGCCCACCTTTCCTAGACTTGGCTGTGAGAACATGATTATCATCTTTGTGAGAGTTCTTGAGTTTTCCTCTTACCTCAATTTGAGATTCCTCTTCAATGCAATCAGATTGAAGACGCTCAAAGTTGGGACGTTCAACTCTTCCACCAATGCTACGAATGAATGGTTCCCATTCATCAGGTAGACCATTTAATGCAATCATGACAAGATCTTTATCTGAAATTTGGCAATCAAGAGTACTTAGCTTGTCCTTTAGTTCATTGATCTTCATGAAGTAGGCCATGATTGAGTCTTCTTCTTTCATTTTGATGTGAAGTAGCTGCTGCCTTAGAGCAAGAGCCCTGCTGAGGTTGTTGACTTCATACATCCCTTCCAAGTGTTTGATCATTTCCCTGGCAGAAGCAAATTTTGATATGACGGTGACAAGATGATTCTTGACTGATTCAATTATGATCTTCTTAGCCTTGAGAGAGTCTTTCTTGAACTGTTTCAGTTCTTTAGCATCTTCAGGAGGGGATCCGATAGCCTTTCTTCTTCTACAAATTTAAGCAGTTCTTTCTCTTCAAGAATCAATAAAATATGGACTTTCCAAGCAGCAAAGTCAAGGGCTCCATCAAGTCTATCTTCAGCCCTCAAACCTGACATTTTAATTTGAAAACAAACAACAGCTAGATGCAACAAATAATTTACTGAAATCTAAAGTTAGTAGAACCTTAGCTCTGATACCATGTTAATTTTGTGACTCAGACCAGCAATCAGACTTTCAGTATTTAATTATTTGTCAACATTAAGTAAACTATAAACAGGTAAATGAAAGAGAGAAAGCAGGTGCACAAGAGACCAACACAATTACCCTGGGAAAACCTCTAAGGAGGAAAAACCCAACACTAAAGACCCACAGGTCAGATTATGTATTCAATCTTGAATTGTAACAATACAATACCTAGCTGGAATCTTCAACCTCTTATCAGATCTGCTCCTTTTGTCATATCAGATCTGCACTTCTAATTTCACCAAGTCTGCACCAAGTCTGCTCTTTAATGCACTCTCTAACAGAAATTAGGAACACCAAAATAGCTTTGTCTTCCTTGAATAAGTTCGCCCAGTTCACTTCTTAATTTCGCACACCAAGTAGCAGAAGAATTTCGCTAATTGCATGAATGAATGATTGATTTGGTCTTGGCAAATGATCTTTATTTATATGGCAGATAACTTTCAAGTCGGGCTTAATTAGAATTTAAGTTTGGCACCAAAATGGTTTTGGAGTGGCGTGTCATTGTAGGGAAGGCCCTGTTTAGGGGCACGCTACCCTCTTTAGGTCCAGCCCTACACGTTAACCTTGAAAGGGGAGGCCTAGCCCTTTAGGGGTTCGGATGTTGCCTTTAGGCAACCCGAACCCCCTTTCCTAGTTTCAAACAATAATAACAATTAAATGTTATGACATTTGCATCGTTTAATATTTAATATTAATACCTTGGTCTTGGTGCCTCATAAATTAATTCAATAAATAGCCCGCTTTAATGATGACTTGACCCTCAAATTATAAAGTTAAGTTATAACTTTATAATATCACTTTTAATTTTTTCATTATCATTTGAGCCATTAAAACATTAATATCTCCTTTAATAATCATTATTTCTTCATTTTCTCTGCACCGGGGAATTGACCGTTTTCTCCTTTGTCCAACCCACTGATTTAATAAAAATAGAAAGGGTCCCTCTCGATCGTCTCCTAACTTACTATAAATATAAAGTATATGAAACTGAGCCCAAACGAAGTCCAATCTGAACCAAACGAAGACCAAACTGGAACATACTGAATTCTGGAGAAGATGAGAAAACCCCCATTAACCAAGCCCCTGCCTCAGAAGACCCTCTATCCACAGTTATTAGCCTACGAGGGTCAGAGTGATAGGCTAATCACACAGGATTAGGAACGAACTAAAAAGGGGACATTACAGTCCGACCCTCCTGAAATTGCTTGTCCACAAGCAATCTCAATTGCAAATAAACTTCCCCAGCTGGATCCCAAGTGAAGACCTGTGCAATGTCCCTGCGGTCATCAAACAACTCCTGTAACATTGACACATCAAACTGAACCTGCTGAATCGACTCATACTTGCCATCAAGTGTCGTAGGAGTATAAGCCTCAAGAGGAAGCAAGTCAATAGACTGACCATACTTGCTTCCCATCTTTGTGCAAAGTGAGCTATCAAACAAACTGTCCATCACATGTGCCCTTGAACTGTGCATCTGAAATAACTCATGTACATGAGGATCAAATGTGAAGCTGTATGCATTCCTCACCATGTACACTGCTAAAAACTCCTCCGCGAGTCCTGTCTGAAATCCCGATGCACTGCTAGGATCCCAAACACTACAATCATTGCTCACCTCAGGACTGGGGTCATTAGAGCGATCAACATCTATCTCGAAGAGTGGATTATCACATGACCATGTAGCATCCGTGTCAAACAAAGGGTTGTTCAGAAACTGAACAACACCTCCATGCTGTTCCAAATCATACCATTGTGTAAAGTCTTCATCCTTTCCAAGTACCTCTTCAATGCAAGCTTCATGCCCCACACTGGTAGACTCATCTTGATAAATTCTTCCATGTGTAAGTACTGCAATCTCATAAGAATGAGGAGGAATATCATTGTCCCAATTCAGATCTTTGGAATCTTCTTTTTCATTGTAGTCATCAATTACTATCAAGTCTTGATTTGTCTCATCTCCTTCTCTAGGAGTAGCTACTACAAGGGGCTGATTTTCTGGATTATGAGAGGAGTGACTATGCCCACTCAAAAGTAGACAAAGGTCAGCAATTTCTCTATCTTGATGTTTTACCAACTAGACAGCCCTATCCCTATCTCTAACCATTTGTAGACAATCCTCTTTTATCAACTCCAAAGCTTCTTTGAAAGGATGCAAATGTGTATGTGGAATGCTATGTCTCATTCCCTTTTGTCTTTCCTCTCTTTGAGCTGTCCAAATGAGATCCTCTAGATTTTTGTGAATGCTATCCATCCTTAACAATACATGACTTATTCCATCTTCCTTCACCAACATTTGAGCATGCAAATCTTCCCAAACCAAGAGATTTTGTTCCTAACCCTCGAGGTACTAACGCTCCAGGTGTTCCTCCATTGTTAGCTTGGAGTCCATTTGTAGGCTGATTAAGAGTCCCACCATAATTTTGATTAAGTTTGGCCAGCAACTGGGACATCATGTTCGTCATGGTTTCAAATTTTCTTTCCACTCTAGCATAAGGACCCTCATTTTGTTCTGTTGTTCTCTCTGCCATAGAATCAACCACTGTTTCTCTGTCACTCAAAGACAACTCTGATCACTCAGAAAACACAAGCTGGCAGGAAAACCAGCTCTGATACCACTATAATATCCCCGTTAATTTTTTCAATTTGTTTCTAGTTACAATCACAACAAGAACCCGTTAAGGTTAGGAAATCAAGATACAATAATGCTGAAATTGTAACCCTTCCACTTTTTGATCACCAAGTGCCCAATATGGAAAGGTGAGAGCATACGGTGTTGAGGGGATCGTTAGCTTCAAATAAATGGAAATAATATAATGCTTGGGCGGCAAGCTAGCCCCTTCCGCTTATACAACGGGATATTAAAACAATGCAATCACTTGGCGGTAAACTAGCCAAGGACAAGCCAAAGAACTGAAGAATGCAATCACTCAACTGCTTGTACAGTGGGAGGACAAGAAATGGAAATTAATATCAACTCCACCGCTTATTTAGTGGGAGGATAGTATTACAAACTCAAGATAGGCGGCCAAGTTAGCCTCTTCTACTTATGTAGTGGGAACCCAATAAGAAATCTGAAAGATAGCTGTCAGTACTACTAATCAGCTTTACAAATTTATTACAATGATTTCTGAATATAAGAAATATTACTAATCTAAGATAGGCGGCTAAGCCAGCCTCTTCCACTTATGTAGTGGGACAACAGAAAGCCAAAATGTTGCTGTTAGTACTACTAACCTGCATTACAATATATATAAAATTTTATAATTAAGTGCTTATTATGAGCTGACAACAACAACAACACCTCCATCCATCACCTAACCACCCAATCTACTCACACTCTCAAAAACACACCCAAAATCCAACTTTCGAAAATCTGATATATATGACAGCAGGCTGCAAATGCATAACCAACAACACTAATCCACACCAAAAATCTCCTAACTCACTCAAAACCCATTCAAATCACCCAAGAACACACCCAAACCAACAACAAGCATTGAGCGACCAAGTACGAACTGGAAAACATCAGCAATATGACCCCAACCACTCAATTCGCAACCCAAAGCACTCCTAGCATAAGGCGTTTACAGCAGAAATCTTCGACTTGCATAATAAAATTCAATACTCAAAGAAAACCAACGAAAACTTACAAGATGAATTGTCCATGACATAGGAGATGAATGAGCGAATACCCAAAATGACCTGATGCACACACAAGGAGCTACAAACGAAAACACGCTTCAGCACACACCGTGACCAGCAACATGAAACCTCAGAAAAAACTCAAAAATATTTGAAACTGACACACAAATCTGCAACATTGTTCCTCAAATCTACTCCTCTGGATGAAGAGCAGTCACAAGCTCAATTAGTTGTTGTATTGCAAGCAAGAAACCAAGCGGTAGCTAGGAGGTATGCATTCCCCGAAGCTTCACTCCAAATTTTGGCAGCACTTCGTTATAATTTTCTTCATAGATGATGAATAAGAAGCCCAACCCTCTCATTTATAGATTTTGAAGGCTCAAATTCAAATTCAAATTCAAATGCAAATGCCTCCAAATTCACCCAAATCACATGTCATTTCATTCCATTCACATTTGGCGATTTATTTCATTTCATTTCCTTCAAATATATGGCGCCCAAGATGAAAATCCACCACCTAGTCTTCAAGTTCGAACTTTTCCCTTGGTCCACACTTTGCAATATAAAAACTTTATAACTTAAGCACATTTTCATCCATATCGCCACTTTTAATAATTATAATGCTTAAAAAATAATATTCATGAAATTGCGCTTTGGCATCCAAAAAGAAGGTGAAATAATTCGCCCAAAAAGACTTGGACAAAATTAATATTTTCTCCCTTCCTCAGTCGTCCATCCATAAAATAATCAAATATTAATACCTCATGCCTAAGGTATTAATATATTAAAAATACCTTCTCAAATATTGATTATTGCCAAATTGAGCTGGAGACTGAAGTGCTGGAAATCACCAAAACTGAACTGAGTTGGGGCTCTGAACTGAACGGCTAAAAATAGTCATCTGAGTGAATACAAGATCCTGCCAAAATAATACTGCCAAAAATAGCCACTGAGTTGAGCTGCAGAATCCTTGCCAAGAATAGCACCAAAACAATGCTGGAAGACCAACTGCTCAAATTGACTTGCCAAAAATAGCCATCTGAATAGGCTTGCTAACATCCTGCTAAAAATAGAACTGATAAAAATAGCATACTGCTAAAAATAGTAAGTGTTTCCAAAGTGATTTTAACCACATTCTGAGCAGTTGTCGCACTTACTAAAAATAGTAAGTCTGGAAAAAGTCACTCGATGCAGATGCATGTCAAACCATCCTGAAGCTCTTTGAAAACCCAGAAGGAATCCAAAATCCAAACTTTCAAACTCCCACATATACCCCTTGAAAACACCAAAGAATCCTCCTAGAAAATAGGAAACCCTAATTTCTGCCCTTGACTTGTCTAAGGGCCTCTAAACTAGGCTAACGACCAACAAAACTAATCACTGCGGGGATATTACAGCAGTCGAAATCTAGAAAATTTTGGGTTTTATCTTGAAGTGCTCTATATTCCTCATAAGCAATCATCACTTCATCAACAAATTTAGAAGCCATATTTCCCACACATGATGGCAGGAAACCGCTTTGATACCACTGTAATATCCCCTGCTGTTGTATGACTAGAAGTGTAGGGAATATTAACAAACAATTGTTTGATAACCTGCTGTTCTAGTTTTCAGACTGAATAACTTGCGTGTTATGCAGTTTTAGACAGCTAGTATAACTCTACATGTTATGCAACTTTCCCTGGTTTTTCTAAATCTGATCTCTAATTGCTGACTTGGACCTCAAGGAATATTGTCAAGCAGTTATCATGAAACCTCTATCTTGCTGTCTTTTGTTTTCAAATTGTTTTTGCTTACTTGGAATGGTTTCAAATGAAATTTAAATGCTTGCAATTGATTACTAAAACTTCTAGCCCAAGAACTAAAATGTAAATGCAATCCTTTTTGTCTTTCAAATGCACACATATGACTTCTACATGTAAAATGTGCACCTACAGCCAATGGACATTTTAACAAACACTTCTCATGCATCTCAAGATAACCAATATGCAGCAATTAAGCATTTTGACAAACAAATGGCATGCAACCCTGTACTACCTTCATTTTATGCTAAACCAAGTACAAGTTGGAATGCACAACGCATATGATGATTTCAACTATCCAATATTCAATGCCAAGAGTCTTGGCTCACAATCTAAATGCCCTCACAAGTTTGATAAAATGTGCATCTACAACAACTCCTCGTAGATCGATATGACAATGCAAATAAACATTAAGGAACTTGATGTGCAAATCGATATGCTCTGTAACAATGCTGCAACCCTTGATGCTAATGAAACTCCACAATATATGATGAAATTGTGCCCTCTATGTATGCCACCCTTGGTGTAGTATATCAGTCCTCATAATAAATTAATTGCAGCCTTGAGACATTTCCAATTTATTCCAAAAATGAACTCCAATATTCACAAATTTGAGTGCGGGTTGCAACCAACTCAAAAGCAACCCTCAGAAGATCTTTTACCACCTCAGGTAGCTATCACAATGAAGATACTACATTCTCCAATGCCCTAATTTGCAAAAATGCAGAAACCCTTGGGTTTGCCTTCTCCAAATGCCAAGAAATCATAAATGTCAAGTTATCAAATTGTCATAGAATGAATGGCTCAATTCCCAATGCTGAATATATATAAGTTCATGAAGAAGTCTATTTCCCTCCAAAAGAACATTTAATAATAATTAAATGTTATTACATTTGCATCTTTTAATATTTAATATTAATACCCTGGTCTTGGCACCTCATAAATTAATTCAATAAATGGCCCCCTTGAATGATGACTTGACCCTCAAATTATAAGCTTAAGTCATAACTTTATAATATCACTTTTAATTATTTTATTATCATTCAAACCATTAAAACATTAATATCTCCTTTAATAATCATTATTTCTTCATTCTGTCTACAAAGGGGAGTTGACCATTTTATCCTCTGTTCAACCTACTGACTTACTTAAAATAGAAAGGGTTCCTCTCGATCATCTCCTGATGTATATGAAACTGAGCTCAAACGAAGTCCAATTTGAACCAAACGAAGACCAAACTGGAACATATTGAATTCTGGAGAAGACGAGAACCCCCATCAACCAAGCCCTTGCTTTAGAAGACCCTCTATCCACAATTATTAGCCTATAAGGGTCAGAATGATAGGCTAATCACACAAGAATAGGAACGAACTAGAGAAAGGACATTACACAATCTTAGCTTGGGATGCTACAAAACCTGTTTAGTCTCCCAAGTAGCATCATCCATTGGCAGATTCCTCCACTTAACTAGGTACTCCTTGATGACTCTTCTCCTAAGTGTTCTCTCCCTGGTGTCAATGATAGCTTTAGGAACCGATATCAACTTTCCCTCTTCATCCAGAGGGGGTAACTTTGCACAAGGTTCAACATTACGACCAAGGGCTTTGTTAAGTTTGGAGACATGGAACACATTATGCACCTTACTGCTTGCTGGAAACTCCAGCTCATATGCCACCTCACCAATGTGACGAGCGATTCTGAACGACCTATAAAATTTTGGTTTCAACTTCTCTGCTCCACTCTTCTTGAGTGTAGACTGCGTGAAGGGTTGGAGTCTGAGGTAGTCCATATCCCCATCCTCAAAATTGCGCTCCACTCTATGCTGATCAACATACAACTTCTGCTGATTTGGTGCCTGTTGGATGTTTTCTTTCAATGATCTCTGGATATCCAGACTGTCCTGTAGCAATTCCATAGCCTTAGGCACCCTGTTGTCTCCCAATAGTAAATCCATGAAGTTAGGAGCCTCATATCCATACAATGCCATAAATGGAGTCATCCTAATAGTCATGTGGTACGTGGTGTTGTAGCAGTACTCCACTATATGCAACCATCTGACCCAAGCCTTCTACTGTGCTGACAAATAATTTCGCAGATAGCCCTCAACCCGTCTGTTCACTATCTCAGTTTGGCCTTCTGTTTGTGGCTGATAGCTAGTACTGAGAGTAAGCTCACTGCCACTCAACCTGAACAGTTCCCACCAAAATAAACTCAGGAACTTGCTATCCCTGTCACTCACAATGTATCTAGGCAACCCATGTAACCTGAATACCTCCATGAAGAACAAGTCAGCCACTTCTGCTGCTGTTTAGGTGGCTGCAATAGCAAAGAAGTGAGCAAATTTCATCAATCTGTCCACTACCATGAAGATACAATCGTTACCCTGAACCTTAGGCGGCAGCCTTGTAATAAAGTCCATTGATATACTCTCCCATTTTTGTTTTGGAATCGGTAAAGGCTGTAGTAAACCAGCTGGAAAGGTGAGCTAATTTTTGTTTTGCTAGCAAACTAAGTACTCCCTAACATATTTCAGATTCTGAAATGCATGTCAAATTGTGTCTTGATTGATGTTATGAACAATTTCCTTCATTTATCCCATGACGCCTCTTCATGGGCTCAGATTTTTTATAATAGATATGATCCTCTTTGCCCTCTTTGCAGCCTTTTCAATCACATGTGCAACCTATGTAAATACATTCCTTTGTTGCAAGTTCCCCTCATTTCACCTCCTCTTCAAAAGTCCCAACAACTTTTGTTTTGTGAGGATTCGGTACTTTCTTTTCCCTGTGGATAAAGTACCTCTTTTTCCCCAAGGTGAAGGTTTAGAAAACAAGCTCTTTACTTTTGCCCCCAAACTTGTCTAGAAATCCTTTACAGAGAATTGAAACTTAGCTTCTCAAAATGTTCAACCCACTACAACTTCCTTAAGAGAAAAAAGTGGATTATGACAATGACAAGGCAATCCTTTCTAAAAGAAAATATTGCAAATGAGGTCCTTCAAGAAAATATTACCTTCAATTTTTCCAAATGGATTTCCATCTGACAACTTAAGAGACAAGAAATACTTGTCAACTTAACTCTTGTTCAGAATTGAAAAATTGAGAACTCAAAAGTAAGAAAACATGAGAAGAAATAGCAGTTGAGAATCGAGATTCATTCCGTTTTTGGGTATAGCTTGGAGAACAAGAAGAGCCTGTCGCTCTCCTTCAAGGCAATGAAAGCCATTTCATGGAATGTTAGGTGTATTAATGCTCTTGACAAAACAAGCTTAATCAAGTGTCAATTAGAATCTCAAGGTTATTATATATGATTTCTACAAGAAACAAAGCTCTTCTCTATCCAAGGTAAGCTAATTTTTGTTAAATGGTCTAAATTGAAATTTTCTATAATTGACTTTTTGGTAGCTTTTGGTGCAATAATAGGGCTATGTGTTAATTTTTGTAACATCGGTCGTGCTATTTCATGATTCCGATGTATTAATTTGATTACATGTTAACATATATACTAATAGATTAACTATTAGTATATACGTTGACAAACGATGAATAAATCAAAATTAACTTATTGTATTTAACCAACGGTTACATCGTTAGTTGTTATTGGGTTGTAAGCGATTCTTAACAAATCACACTCCTTCCGATCGGGTAAGTAAATAATGCTAGTTAACGTGCTATGGTGAGAGGTACGTAGGGAAGAGATGTGTCTTCCCATGTGGGAAGACATATCTCTTCACTACGTAACCCCTCATCCACTTATATAACATGCATACATTGAGGAGGATGAACACATCGAAATCGATAGGTGTGGTGCATCCTTCAAATCACACTACAGCAGATAAATACAACTTTAAGGTCATATCTCCATCTCTCCTATTTTCTTGATCACAGAATTTTGAAAGAACTTAACATGGTATCAGAGTGAAGTTAAGGAAGATCATATTAAAATTCTGTAACGATCTCATAGACTTTCACCCGGCTCTTACTAGATCACATTCCTATAATCCTAATGGCAATCGGAGTTAGGTTTGAAGATCGATTAGATGGAGCATCAAATTTTGTATCTTGGAAATTCAGGATCATGCTTGTTTTGAAAGAAAATAAAATTGACTCCCATGTCAAAAGTGAAATTCCTGAACCCTCTGATGATACGGAGAAAATTTAGTGGAGCAAGGACATTGAGAAGGCTCTTAAGATAATTGTGGATTCAGTGAGAGACCACATTGTGCTAGTTATTTCTAAATATGAGACGGCCTTTCAGATGTTCAAAGCACTAGCTGACATTTATGAAATCAACAACACTAGTAGGGCTCTCACCCTAAAGAATCAACTACACCATATAAAGATGAATAAAGGAGAAACAGTTACATCCTATTTCCTGAGGATCACTAAGCTTAGGGATCAACTATCCACTATTGGACATCTAGTAGACAACAAAGAACTTTCTATGATGGCCCTAAATGGACTTCCTACCTCATGGGAATCGTTCATACAAGGAATCAGTGCTCGTTCTAAATTTCCTAAGATTGAGAGATTGAAAACCGATTGCATTCAAGAGGAATCTTGGTTTGTCATAAGAAGAATAAAACAAAACAATGGTAATGAAGACATTCAAGTTCTAAACTCTAATTCCCACAAGAAAGGAAAGAAGAAGAGCTTTAAAAGAAAGAGGGACAACAACTCAAATGGAAGAGGTCTTCAAAGAAGAAGAGAGACATTTCTGAAGTACAATGTTTCAGATGTGACCAATATGGGCACTATGCAATGAAGTGCCCAGACAGGATCAAGCAACAAGCTTCAATGGCAGAAATTAAGAAAGGGAGTGATTCCGAGAAGCTAGTCTTCTACTCAACCCTCCCTAGTCAAGTCACCTCCAGTTCCAACACATGGGTGATTGACAGTGGAACATCTCGACACATCACTGGATTTCGTGAGCACCTAGATACACTTGTGGAAAATTCAAATGAAGAAGTGACAATTGGTGATGACTCAAATTATCCAGTTATGGGAATAGGAACCTGCAATATCAACCTAAAGTCAGGCATATCCCTACAACTGACTGGAGTTCTATTTATACCTGATATAAAGAGAAACCTTGTCTCAGTTTCTGCACTTGAAGATAAGGGTTACAGATTAACCTTTATGGAAGGAAAGGTACTTGCTTGGCCAAAGAACTCCACCATCAAGAAAGCCCACACCATTGGAGTAAGACAAGGGAGCCTCTACAGACTTTGCACCACTCCACCTTTAGCCTTGATTCATGAGACTCCAGATTGGAATGAACTTTGGTACAGAAGATTAGGGCACCTTCATTTTCATGCCCTACCTAAGATAGAGAAGATGGTGATTGGCTTACCCAAGCTAAGTCAAAATTCTGAAGGAGCCTGCAAAGGGTGTGCCTTGGGAAAGAATACTAAAGCGTCCTTTAATTCTAGCTACAGTAAATCCAAAAATGTATTAGAATTAGTTCATTTTGATTTATGTGGACCCATGTCTGTACCCTCCTTAGAGGGATTTTTATATTATGTAATCTTTGTAGATGATTATTCTAGGAAGACTTGGATATATTTTCTGAGGTACAAAGAGTCTGAATAAATCCTTTCTAAATTTAAGGAATTGAAAGCTCTTGCAGAAAATGACAGGTAAGAAAATCATAACCTTAAGAATAGACAATGGGGGGGGACTACAGTTCTCATATGTTTAAAGATTATTATATAAATGCTGGGATTAAGAGGGAGTTAACTGTACCTTATAACCCACAACAAAATGGGGTAGCTGAAAGAAAGAATAGGACTATAGTAGAAGCTACTAGGGCTATGTTGTTTGACCAAATATAGAAACCTCATTTTGGGCTGAAGCATCTAGGACAGTTGTGTACATTGAAAATAGATGTCCTTATTCTCTTCTTGATATTAAAACCCCTGAAGAAACCTTTATTGGTAACAAACCTGACATAAGTCATTTCCGAATCTTTGGGTGTCCAGTCTATATTCATGTCCCCAAAGAAATGAGGTCAAAGTTAGAACCTTCTGGAAAGAAAGGAGTATTTGTTGGGTACAGTGAAACCTCTAAAGCTTACAGAGTATACATACCTGGTCAAAGGCAAATTGAACTAAGTAGAGATGTCATCTTTGAGGAAGACATAGCATTCAGGAGGTCCAAAAGCTCTAATGAATTAGAACACCAAGATCCTCCTACAAGCCTAAATGAGGATTCCACCCTTGAGATTCAGAGGGAGACCCCTGAAAACGATGAGCATGAAGTTGAAGGATTACCTTTAGAAGAACATTATCCCAAAATTAGAAAGAGACCACTTTGGGCTAAAAAGATGCTTCAAGAAGCTGAAAATTATTTTGCTCCAAAGGGGACCTTCAGAGAAAGTAAGAGACCTAACCTATTTTCCATTTATACTACCTTGATGAGTGAGATCATTGATGCGGAACCTTCCTGTGTTGGAGATGCGCTCAAGCATCAAGTTTGGAAAGATGCTATGTCAGAAAAGTATCAGTCAATTCTGAAAAATGATGTTTGGGATATTGTGCCTAGGCCTAAAGGAAAATCTATGGTATCTTCTAAATGGCTCTTCAAAATCAAACATGCAACAAATGGCAGCATTGAGAAGCACAAAGCAAGGTTTGTTGCCAGAGGTTTTTCTCAGAAAGAAGGTATTGACTATGAAGAGACATTTCTGAGCAGTTTTGTCTATTGCAACATCCAAAGGATGGAAAGTCCATCAAATGGATGTCAAGACTGCTTTTCTGAATGGTAAGATTGAAGAAGAAGTTTATTTGGAGCAACCTGAAGGTTTTGTGATTCATAAGGGTGATTCACATGTTTGCAGATTAAAGAATGCTCTATGTGGATTGAAATAGGCCCCCAGAGCATGGTATGAAAGAATTTATCACTATCTCTTGGAATTAGGGTTTTCCAAGAATGAAGCAGATCCAAATCTCTACTACAAGGTAATCAATGGTGAATTATTAATTCTTATTCTTTATGTTGATGATCTACTAATCACAGGAGAGGATAATGTGTGAACCTAGGGAAATATATCTTGTTGCTGCAAAGCATATTCTGAGATATCTTCAAGGAACTATTGGTTTTGGTCTTAAATTTAAACATGTAGAACTTGACCTACATGGATTCACTGATTCTGATTGGGCTGGAAGCATAGTTGACAGGAAAAGCACGAGGATGTTGCTTCAGTTTAGGATCAGGAATGATGTCATGGATATATAGAAAACAGTCTTCAGTTACTCAGAGTTCTACAGAAGCTGAATACATTGCAGCCTCCATGGGAGCAAGAGAAGCTGTATGGCTCCGGAAATTGTTTGTAGGACTGTTTGGTCAGCCCTTAAAACCTACTGTCATCTATTGTGACAATCAGAGTTGCATCAAGCTTTCAATGAATCTAGTATTTCATGACAGGTCTAAACACTTTGAGATTCTTTATCACTATGTTCGGGATATGGTGGAAAGGAATGTGATCCGACTGAATTATATTAGTACAGGTGATTAGATTGCAGACATTCTTACCAAGCCTTTGTCTAGCATCAAGATTGAACACTTTAGAGATAAACTTGGTATGGTTGAAAATGTTAGTTAATTTTGAGATAGAGTCTCATTTATTTTGATATACTAATATATTTAAAGATGTTTAATGTGTAAACTCTTTCATTTGTCATGTGTGTGACTCCATGACTTCATGGGCCTTCTGTGAACATTATTGAAGGGTGAGGACTTTTCAATAATGAACACTTGTTTCAAATTGATATTTTAAGGTGACGATTTTACAATTATCAACTTATCTATCTTGATGGATATCATGTGACTTGATATCTGTGGACATGTCATGATAGTATATATATCTCTGAGACATTATTGTAGATATTTGTTGGTTGATATCATTAAATAAACCATAATTATGATAGAGATCTTCATGGTGAATATTATGAACATAATATTCGTGGACATGCCATGAAATCATTATCAATATGGTAGGCATCATGTGACTTGATGCTAGTGCACATACCTTACTTGATGACTATGAGTTATGGTGAGTATCATGAGACTTGATATTCATTGTTGAACCATATCTCTTAATATCACTATGGTGTGATATCTCTTCTCTTCACAATCAATGGATGAATTGTGATGTTTTCTCTAACATGAAATGTGTCCTCCCTAGTTAAGAGGGAGTGTTAATTTTTGTAACATCAGTCGTGCTATTTCATGATTCCGATGTATTAATTTGATTACATGTTAACATATATACTAATAGATTAACTATTAGTATATACGTTGACAAACGATGAATAAATCAAAATTAACTTATTGCATTTAACCAATGGTTACACCGTTAGTTGTTATCGGGTTGTAAGCGATTCTTAACAAATCGCACTCCTTCTGATCGGGTAAGTAAATAATGCTAGTTAACGTGCTATGGTGAGAGGTACGTAGGGAAGAGATGTGTCTTCCCACGTGGGAAGACATATCTCTTCACTACGTAACCCCTCATCCATTTATATAACATGCATACATTGAGGAGGATGCACACACCGAAATCGATAAGTGTGGTGCATCCTTCAAATCACACTATAGCAGATAAAATACAACTTTCAGGTCATATCTCCATCTCTCCTATTTTCTTGATCACAGAATTTTGAAAGAACTTAACACTATGAAATGGAAAAAGTCAATGATGTTTCTATAGCTTCAGGGACAAAATAGATGATTCTCAATATCTCTAGCACAACTTCCTACCTTAATTTTTTGTTGTTCAATGTATGTGGTGTATTGTTGCAATATCTCTACTTCTAGCACAACTTGCAGCCTTTATTCTTGGTTATTCAATGTGTATGAACAAATTTAGTGGGAGAGATGATCCCTACGAATTTCTCTTCCATAGTAGTGATAGCATTGAAAGCACCAACAACTAAATAAACTTCTAAAATCCATGTCCATTTATATTCATCAAAATAAAAGAAGGGGAATAATAGGAAAAGAAAATAAGAGAAAGAGGAAGAAGAAGAGAAAGAGGCAGTTTTCAAGGTATTCATTAATTCTTGACTCCAACTCTTGAGCTTGTTGCTCAATGTACCTATGTAGCTTGCATGATGGATAATTTGGTTTTTGGGCATCTATGTATTATTTGTTGATGAATGTACCTATGTTATGAGCTTGTTTGGATATAATGCTTATTTTTTGTAATACAATCACCATAGTAACTTGGTGACTTAGTGGTGTGTAATAATGTCGCTATCATTTAATATTTAGAAGAATGGACAAGTGTCATAGTTTTAATAGTTAGTTACATCTCTCAAACTCTATATTGTTAGAATAATATATTGTGCTTAGTGCTCGTTGTTAATATGGTATCATAGTTAGATGGAGCTGCCATATATGTAGTGGGATGTTAATAGAGGAGCCACTTGAAAGAATGTAGCATTTAGGTTGTAGTTTCACATTTGCTGGTCAGGGTTCATAAAAAACACAAGACAACAAAAGCAAGATCACTTAGCCCAAAATCTTGCCAAAAATTGTATTTTTTAGAAAATCATGACATGAAGGGTGGCAACAACCTTGTATTGAAAATGCAAAGTTGCATACTTTGTAGGCAAAGAAGGGCATAAAACACAATCACCAACTTTTGCATTTTGTATATACAATAGAAAGAGGTTATGATTCACAATAATTGTAGAAGGTCATGAGGGAAAATAAAATAAAATAAAAATAATTAAATATGAAGGTTGGGTGGAACCCTTGAAGGGTACAATGAATATTTGCAATGATTTTTGAAGTAGGTAGTTTGAAAAGTTGTTTTTAAGGGCATGTGAGAAAAAAAGAAGTTTGTGGTATTAAAGAACATTGTCGTTATGGTCACATGGGAGAATCACATGATAGTTTGCTACTTTGAAACCTTGGTTGTGAGTCTCACCCATCAAAGTGGTTGTTTAGGGTATTTATATTTGTATTTAAAAAAATATTTTTAATCCAAATTTTTTTGTATGGGTTTGAATTTTTTTGTGTTCACATTCAGTTTTTTGGGGGGATTTTTAACATTTTTGTGAGAATGGAAATCCAACTATATCTAGTAATTTAGATGTATAAAATTCATCCAAGAAATATGAGATAATTTGAATAAATTGTTTCAAGCAAAAGCAATTAATGCAAAATTTCCTCAAAAGGTTTTAGCTATTTAGATTCAAGTTCGATAATGGAGTCATTATATCCAGCTACATAAGCGATATGAGGTCTCTCATTAGACATCTAGCAACATTCAATGCTATCGTAGAAGATGAGGATGCTGAAGCCATTTTATCAAATTGTCTACCATCTAAATACAAGAGTGCCATATTTACTATTATTCAATGTCCAGACACATCCTCAAACTCTAGAAGATATAATTTTGGCTAATTTAGTTAAAGAATAGAGAACAATTACAAAAGATACGAAAGACGATCTTCATAATGAGAGTACATTACATGCAATAAACAATTATAGAATATTAGATTAAGGAAAATGGGAGATTGTGTTATTACTACAAGAAAAAGAAGTCACATGCTTAGTACTATAGAATTTAAGCTAATGATGCTCTCAAGGGAAAGCTCAAAGACAAACCAAATGAATTTAATATAGGCACTATTAAAGATACACTAGATGCTACTAGGGGTGAAGAATTCATTGCGGAAGAATAGTAATTTTTAGCAGCCAATGGTTTGAAAACATAGAGGGATCTTATGTAGATTAAGATCACCATGGATGGCTGCCCATTAAGTTTAGGAGTTAGTGGATTTTAGGAATTATATCCTTACAAGGGTCATGAGACAACTTGATGGAGCACTATAGATGTAGCTCAACATCAATGGTGAAGGGCACACAATATATTGAGAGGGCGGAGATAAGTCAAATATCCCAAATTAAACTTAATTACACATTAATTGTCATAAATCACTTCTTCAAGCAAGAACCTTAAAAAAACAATGTTGCTCTTACAAATCTTCTTAATGATGTAGTAATTAAACAAAACATAAAAACACACATATACACAAAGAATACTAGATCTACGTGGAAACCTAAGATGGGAAAACCCACTGTGAGAATATTTGCTTGGATCTACTACCCAAACCAGCCTCACAAAAATAATGAATCACTTACAACATGAAGTATGCACCAACCTACCGGCGACACCAATCGCCAACACAAAGATCTAAACACCAACTCAATAGGTAAGACACTAGTTCTATTGGAATACAAAGATATGAATTTCGAACCTTCAAGACTGAAAAAATCAACTTGCGCTTATCTGGTCAACATTCAAACACTCTCCCACACTGCATATGATCTTTTGATGAAACCACACAATGATTGGAATGCAACTCACATTACCAAATCCGACTGCACATCAATCATCTTGATAATTACATTGAAGTCCTAATTACATTGATAATTACATTGAAGTCCTAATTACATAGCTTTCCAAGATCTAGGACAAATTGTAGATCACTATAAATATGCATTACAATTACAATTACATTCATAACTTGGCCCAAAACATAAAAACAATATTCGCAAGTCGGTCACACCAAATTTCTTAACCAAACATGTAATAGGCTAGTCCCATAGCCCACATGCTAATCCAAAAGAGAGAACATGCTATACGGTTCCCAATGTAGCCCTATTTGGTCCCAACGATCATCCACATGCTACCTTCAGTGAGCACACACTACAAACCTCTGGTGCATCGAATTGGAACAACGACCCACCAGATTAACTAGTACAGTGACCCTTTTTTCACTTACAACTCATTGACCACAAAAGATGAACTCTAGAAACTCTAGATTATGATGAATCACGTGTAGACATACTCTCCTTTCAAAAAGCAGGACAAAACTCACAACTGTGAAGAAATGGGGAACGTAACAAATTACCAGTGCAAGCTCACTATTTGAGTAACTTACCTCATACATTTCGTACCATACTTCTAAATCACTTCCATTGACAAGATTATATGCATTATGATACTACAAACATCGATGGCACACTCGTAGAGTACTCGACAAGTTTCAAAAACTCGCTGAGTTTTTGAGCTCTGCGAGTTTCTATGACTTTAACTCGCAGCAAAAACTCGGTGAGTTTCTTTAAAAAACTCAGCTAGACTAGAAAAAGAGGCCCAAACATGTCAAAAAATTATCATTTTTTGTTTTTTAGGTCAGTTTCATTCTCTTCATCAAAATATACACATGAAATATAACATTTAAGTATAAGTGGTATTTCAATATGCCTTTTTCCTTTATTATACTTTATAACACCCGACACCTTTATAAAATAATAAAAGTATTTTTGGCCTCGCAGGGCAGCGCCCCTTGACCCCGCCTTGTATCGCGTAAGGGGCAATGCCCCTTGACCCCAACTTGGGGGCGCTGCCCCCAAACCCCCGTCAAAAAATATAGGGGGAAACTGCGCTGATGGAAGTAGGGAAAATTTACCTCCGAGTCTGATTAGGCTCCATATAACAACAGAATTAGCATTGAAGAAATCTTGGTATTATACATTTTAGAGTTGAAAGTTTGAAACTATCAGTATGAATGATGAAATTTCAAATATTGCGTGTTTGTAGATCTCCACCAAGATCTAGACCTATCTCTCTACCCCTCTTTTTCTCACCCTCAGAACTAGGAAGATCTCCATTGGGAAGAGGAAGAGGAATAGTAAATAGTTTTAGCTAGAGCTGGGAAGAGGAAGTTGTAATTGTAATTTGTAATGATGTATTTACTTTTGGTTTTACAAAAACTATTTACTATTTTGCTTCCAGCCATCAGCATTCCTCATGAGGATGCGATTTTGTAGACACTTTGCATTTAAATATATCTAGATTCATCTTGTTTCTTTTGTGTTATCATTTATTGACTCATTGGATGCATCTTCTCATTAAATTTTGCAAAAAAATGCATTTTTAATTAAAATTAAGCGTGTTTTTACGTTGCCGAGTTTCTCGCCAAGTTTTTCCGAGTTTTTCCCGAGTTTTTCCGAGTTTTCCTCGAGTTTTTGCCGAGTTTTTTTCTTAGGGGCTTGGCGAGTCAAGCCGAGTCGCGAGTAGTCCAACTATGCTACAAATATTCCTCAATTGATTCCACCAACATGGCTAACTACAATACTTCCGCAACTCAAAATGCTCTGATATGACATGACAGTTTTATGCATTCTTCATTCTTCCGGATGCCAGTGCATCAATGACAACTGACTAGCACATTTGACACTCCTTTGACATCAAAGACAACATTCCTTTGGCATCAATGGCAACATATGTTCAATAGATGGTTGTCTAATAATTTAGGGGATTTCTAATTGTAATTTAAGAGTTAGGGAGGTAGAATTTGGGAACTTAGGAATAAAGCTTAGGAACTACAATTCTATGAGGGTTACAAAGCAACTTGGTGGAGTTTTGTTTGATCCAAGAACAATTTTAAGAAATGCCTTTGGAGAATATATTGTTTCATTCGGTTACCATGTTTTTAGTTTTCAATTAGTGTGTTGGTATTTTCTACTTTCGTTATAGTAAGTCTTAAGTCAGGGTATTAGAATAGAATGCTTACTTTAGCATGCAATCACCATCGTGACACAGTGACTTGGTGGTTTGTAATAGTATTAGCTATTATTAGTATTTTTTAATTGTGGAAAAGTATCATATTTTTAATTATTGGTCACATTATCAAACTCTATATGAGATTTACCTCTTTGTAATCATCACCCCAATATTTTAGAATAGCATATTGTTCTTATTGCTCTTTTATGATAGCATTCATTAAAAGGTAAGTTGCCAAAATGAGTACATGGACGGGTATTGATATGTGGGTATGGTGCCTCGATATGGAAGAATTTATTGGGGGTTGTAGGTTTGATTACAACTTTACAAAACACATACAAAGATCATAAATATATAAAATATGCAAAAAGGAATTAAAGCCAAAATACCATACTAAGCAAATCTAAATATATATTAATAATACTTGATAAATATAA